>NW_027063914.1:0-29530 GCF_032884065.1 Artemia franciscana
AAAAAAGACCCCAAAAAGTTTTAGAGTCCCGGTCTGGATGTGTCAAGTCCTTATACACAAAAACGCAATTTTTTTCCCCAAGAGGGTGATCACTAAGGTGTGTCTATTTGTTTGGTCTTTTTTTTTTTTTTTTTTTTTTTTTTTTTTTTTTTTTTTTTTTTTTTTTTTATCTGCGTGGCTTATCATGTCTAATCAGTAGTAATGTAATATAAAGAGAGAACTCATTCAAAGAGATTGTCATTTAAAATAGTCTTTTTAACTGACAAAAGAAGTTGCGCCGAGGCAAAGAATTTTTAAATTGTTATATACAAGGCAAAACAACAGTTGTTGGTTAAAGAAGGTCCAAATGATATAAAGCGGAAATTATGAGAAAATCAACTTAGAAGTGTTAAAAAATTGGTTTTGGAATTTTTCAGTTTCCTAGGTAAGAATTGTGTGTAGTGGCAGATTCTCTCTCAAACCTATGTACAGTTTACTTGAAATCAAATGTTACTATAGTAAGATACTTGTAAGCTTCATTTAGCTGGCTTAATTCATTCGAAATTTCCATTTTTTATCCTCTGCACTGCCTTTTTAGGAAACAATTATCAGGGTTAAAAAAAGTAGGTATTTTTTAGGGTGGTGACGGGGGGTGGGGAGATGAGAGGAAATTGAGGTAAATGATAAAGTTGAAAAATTTATTCTTGCCACGCTATAATGTAGCTCGGATAAAAAATAGATTTTTGTGATGTATTAAATAGCATAAAAATAATTCAAATAAAAGGAAAAAGTAACGGTAAAACTTAATAAACCTGGTAATTAGAACTGAAACAAATAATTAAAAAGGGCTAAACATTTTAATAAGACAATGAAAAATAAAAAATAAAAACTTTTTAAAACTAAAATAATACGAGTAGTCAGAATATTTGTGTTGCGAGAGCAACACTTAGGTTTTGTCCCGTTTTTTTTTTCCTATGCCGCCGATGTCGGCTTATTCCGACAGTTTGGACCTCAGGCCGGATTGATGAATATGGCGTTACATTTTGGAAAGCTCCGCAGAACTCTTGCCTAGGGCCAAAAGGATGGTTTTTGCTTGTCCACAAGCCAGAGGAGTATCTGAAGTTGTGCAGCCAAGCTTTCGTTTCATCAAACCATGTTTCTGCTTTCGAGTGAAAAGCTCCGTTCTAGCAGGCAAGCAGGCAGGCACCACATTCAAATTGAAGATGGACTAAAATCTATAAGTGTTAAATATATGTGGCAGCTACCCAGCCCCACAGCTAATATATCTTCTTTGAGTGATAAATAGAAAAATTTACAGAAGTAAAAAAGCGGCATTTTCCCACGGGTCCGAAAGTACTGCCGTGATTTTCCCTGGGTTTATCATTTGTTTTTTCGGACTTGGGATTGAGGTAGAGAAATGTTATCAGATGTACCTATTAAAATTTAAAAGTTCTGTCATTGCTAAAGAAATTGGAGTTTATCCTTTGCTCCTTTCTAAGTGGTGACGTTAGAAAGTTGGCCTACGGCAAAAAAATTAACTTTTGAACTAAGACAGATATAATTTTTTTTTTCGACGGCAATCGATACCTCTTGATGAGACGATCAAAACGTATGTCATCCATTTTTTGATACAAAAATTCCTTCATGAGATATACTAGTTTGAAAGTTTCAAGGGGTTGACAACTTCAGTAGTAGGGTACACACTGAAACCAAAAATAAGCCGATACCAATTGTGAGACTTGTAGGGGACTTGTAAGGAAAGGTTAGCTGTTAGCTCATAATCATCTTCGGCAGTGAGGGGTTTGCAAATGTTGCTATTTGGTGTACCTATTATGTGTTTCCAGTGTATCAAACAGTTCGTGGTAACCAACTGTTGTAAGGAGCGACCCGGCTCAATAGTAACCAAAACTCTATAAAACGGAATTTTGATACCAATAGTAACATCAAAAGAATCGCATTTTAATGCTGATTTTAAATATAGAAGTTTCATCAAGTTTAGACTTACCCATCAAAAGTTACGAGTCTGAGAAAATCTGCCCTATTTTAGAAAATAGGGTGAAACACCCCCTAAAAGTCATAGAATCTTAATGAAAATCCCACCATCAGTTTCAGCGTATCAGAGAGCCCTATAGTACAAGTTCCAAGATCCTATCTACAAAATGTGGAATTTTGTATTTTTTGCCAGAAGACAAATCACGGATGCGTGTTTATTTGTTTGTTTTCTTTCTTTTTCTTTTTCCCAGGGGTGATCGTATCGACCCAGTGGTCCTAGACTTTTGCGAGAGGGCTCATTCGAACGGAAATGAAAAGTTCTAGTGCCCTTTTTAAGTGAACAAAAAAATCGGAGGGCACCTAGGCCCCCTCCCACCCTCTTTTTTTCCCAAAGTAGTCGGATCAAAATTCTGAGATAGCCATTTTATTCAGCATAGTCGACAAACCTTATAACTATGTCTTTGGGGACGACTTACTCCCCAACAGTCCCCGTGGGAGGGGCTGTAAGCTGCAAATTTTGACCAGTGTTTGCATATATTAATGGTTATTGGGAAATGTAGAGACGTTTTCAGGGGGATTTTGTGGTTGGGAGGGGGGGGGTGAGAATAGGAGGCTATTTGGGGGAAGTTTCCCATGGAGGAATTTGTCATGGGGGAAGAATATTTCCATAAAGGGGGCGCAGCATTTTCTAGCATTATTTAAAAAAAAACAATGAGAATATAAATATGAAAAAGTTTTTTCAACTGGAAGTATGGAGTAGCATTAAAAATTAAAACGAACAGAAAATATTACGCATATAAGGGGTTCACCTCCTCCTAATACCCCACTCTTTACGCTAAAGGATTTTTGTAATTTCAACTATTCATTCTACGGCCTTTGTGATTCAGGGGACAAAATTTAAGCTTTAATGCAAAGAGTTATTGACGAGGTATTGACGAGTGGGCGAACCTTCTCATATACGTAATAAAAACATACGAACATAGAAGTTCGTTACGTAAGCTAATTCGTAAGTTACGTATATCTTTTACTAATGAAAAGGTTCGTAAAAACTAAAAGTTCTAGTTGCCTTTTTAAGTACCCAAAAAATTGGAGATCAACTGGGCCTCCTTCCCCTCCTTTTTTCGCAAAATCATTCGATCAAAACTATGGGAAAGCCATTTAGCCAAATAAATAAATATGCAAATTTCGCTTTAATTATTCATCTGCGGAGAGCAAAAATCAAAACATGGATTAACTAAAAAACGTTCAGAAATTAAATAAAAAAAAACAAGTTTTTTTTAACTGAAAGTAAGGAGCGACATTATAACTTAAAACGAACAGAAATTACCGCGTATATGAAAGGGGCTGCTCCTTTTCAACGCCCTGCTCTTTACGCTAAAGTTTTTACTGTTTTCAAAAAGTAGAGTTGAGAGAAAGAGTCAAACTTTAGCGGAAAGAGCAGGGCGATGAAGAAGGAGCAGCCACCTTTCATATACGGGGTAATTTCTGTTCGTTTTAAGTTTTAATGTCGCTCCTTACTTTCAGTTAAAAAACTTGTTTTTTTTATTTAATTTGATGATAAGACCGAGTTGGTTCCAGTGGTAAGACATGTAGGGGACTTGTAAGCAATAATCGTCTGTTAGGCTACAATCATCTTTAGTGAACAGGGGTTTGTAACTTTTGCTAGTTGGTGTAGCCTACCCATACTCACTGTAACCTAGAATTAAGTGTTTACGCAACGGGCACAAACGATAACGTAAAACAACGAGGCAGTTTCGTAATAATTAATAGAGTGTCATCTGTGGTATTTTGATCCTGAAAAGTTACAGGTAGCTTTATAATGCCAACTAGATTATATAAGATATTGTTCCAAGTCTTGATCCGTCACGATGTCTACGATTGAACAGGATAAAGTTCAACTGGCTGCAAAATCAATTTAGTCCCTTCTTTCAATATTCTTTTTTTATTGTTGTTTTTTTCAACAATAAGGAATAGTCTTTGATCATGTGATTACTGATGGCGTTCTTCTTTGAACATAACGTTTTAAAAGCTTCGATAGGCTGACAACTTCAGCGTTTAACCGATAGCAAAGAAACAAAACCAAAGTGTTGCTCTCACAACACTTAATTCGGCGAAGCCGGACAAAGGCTGCCACAACACTTCACGTTGCTCAAGCAACGTAGGTTTAGTTTAGCTTCACATCCGGAAGTCATTATCAACGAAGAAAAAAAAGAAGGAAAATAACTAGACAAAACATAGCCAAAACTAAGAAAAAACATACGTTGACAAAACAAACAAAAAACAAAACATATTTAGAAAAACAACAACAAAACGCTAAAAAAGGAAGAACAACAAGAAAAACGAAAAGAAAAGCTTACATTTAAACAAACAGCAACATAGTAGAGATCCAATGCATAAAATGCTGTGGTAACAAAGCAAAATGCCTGCAATATGTGCACAACTACACGTCGGAATTTTCTTCTGATATTGAAGTCTTGTAAAAAGAAATAGTTATTTTGTTTAGAAATTCGTACTTATAGCCTACCCCAAGTCAAAATAAGCAACATATTAAAGAACTACAATGTTTGAAAAGTTGGATGAACCTTTTGTATTGCTTATTTAGCACTAGCTCATTACTTGTGTATTTACTATCATAACTATGTATGGTTTTAGCTTGCTTTGGATTTGTCATAAGTCGCGTTCAAGTTCAAGTTCATTTATTTATTAATCGCACATACATGTATATATATGACATAGGCCCATGGGGAGACAAGCTCGAAAAACTAGGCCTAGAATTTCGTTTAATCGATTTAATCGATATTCGTTCATCTCTATTTCTACTGATCCCCTTATACATAATTTCTATGATTTCTCCAAACTTTTCTAAAGGCAAACAAAATTAACAATATTTTTTTCGTCAAACTTTACATTTTCAAATGATCAAGTAAATGTTTCGTGACCGCTGAATCAAAAGTTTTGGTGTTTATTATAGTTTAATGATTTATATTTTGTTATTGTTGCTATTATTATTTTGTGTTGTTGGATTCTGTTTTCTAAATTTTTTTGTGTTCTACCAACTTAAAATACACCTTACACCACTTTGTATGTTTATCAAAGTTACGGCTTCACCGGTATTTAATGAAGATCTTATAGTTTTTGGGATTTAAAAGCAACTTTAATATCTTATTTTAAAAATTCTTTTATAAATTTTCAAAATAAAACAGGAGCAAAAGGTTAAGATATATAATTTATTTTTATCACTTTCGTTTTTTCTATAAAATAGGCTCACTTAATTTTTTCTTTTTCTATTATGTAATCGATAATTTTTTTTTTCGGGATATCTATCTACGTTTAAAATATCTTTAATGAAAATGTATTCTCATCTACATACTACGGCAATTCTAATTTTAATACCCAATCAACTAAAGAAATCTCCTTCAATGTAAATAATATGATTTGAGTATACGATTTGTCAGTTATACGATATACTGAAAAAGCTCATTTATTATTATCTCTGTGAGCCAGCACAACAGCGCTACCTATTTAAAGTAACGTGTGGTCTATGTATAATTTAATTATTTTTTTCACCAAGCCACTTCGTAAGGAAGGAGTTTTCGTAAAAACTTTGGAGGGGCCTCAATTGACTATCTATATATATAAAATAAGTTGTTTGTCTGTGGGTCTGTCGAGTGACGTCAGGTCATCAAAATCGTTCAAAGACAAATTTTTAATTGTAAGAAGATCGTGGACGGAAAAATGTTTAATTGTAAAATGACTGAAAAACCTACAATGGCAACAGCCGAGGAAGCTGCTCAAAGAGTCTATGCCAAAAAACTTGCGGCTGATGGAAAAAGTAGGAAAAGAAAGCGTGCCGAGGAATCACAAGAACAGCAAGAAAACAGGCTTGCGGCTAAAGAACGCAAAACCGCGCAGTTAAATGAAAGTCCACCTGGACAGCGAGAGTCAAAACATATCAAAACTGAAAATGATAGCGATGATGATTGGGTTTGGGATTTTGACTTGGATAAGGTCATCAATGCCTACCAGATTTTAGTTAAAAAAACAAAGGTTCGGCGATATGTATTTCATAGTGACGCTGAAAAATAAAGAAGAAAAAGAAAACTGAAAAATGAAAAACGGTAAAAAACTAAAAAAAAAAACTAAAAAGAAAAAACAGTCAAAGAGAAATTACAGACCGGGACACAAATGACGACCGGGACAGAGGGAATATAAATGACGACCGGGACACTCAAAGAGAAATTACAGACTGGGATACCGGGACACAAATGACGACCAGGACACAGGGAATATAAATGAGGACCAGGACACAGGTATTTAAGAATATCGTTGAAAGACAAATTTTTAATTGTAAGAAGATCGTTGAAAGAGAAATTTCTAATTGTAAAAAGACTGAAGAACCTACAACGGCAACACCCGAGGAAGCTGCTCAAAACGAATGTATTCAAGCCGAAGTAGCTGAGTTGGTAAAGCGTTATGTTTCAGGTTCTAGGTCCGAAAGGCTCCAGGTTTGAACCTTGGCTTTAGCATTAATACAAAAGAAGAAAAAAACTAAAAAAGGTAAAAACTACAAAAAAAACTAAAAAGAAAATGCTAAAAAAAACTATAAAAGCTAAAAAACTAAAAAAAAAAAAACAAAAAAAAGGTAAAAAACTAAAAACTAAAAAACAAAAAAAACTAAAAAAATGAAAAAACTTCAAAAAAAACTAAACAGAAAAAAAAACTAAAAAGAGAATACTAAAAAACTATAAAAGCTAAAAAACTAAAAAAAACAAAAAAAAGGTAAAAAACTAAAAAAGAAAAAAACTAAAAAAATGTAAAAACTACAAAAAAAAACTAAAAAGAAAATACTAAAAAAAACTATAAAAGCTAAAAAACTAAAAAAAAACAAAAAAAAGGTAAAAAACTAAAAACTAAAAAAGAAAAAAAAGAAAAAAATGTAAAAACTACAAAAAAAAACTGAAAAGAAAAAAAAAACTAAAAACTAATAAAAAATCTAAAAAAAACTAAAAACTGAAAAAGAAAAAAAAACTAAAAAGGAAAAAACTGAAAAATAAAGGAGAAAAAGAAAACTAAAAGCCGGGACACAGGGAATATAAATGACGACCGGGACACTCAAAGAGAAATTACAGACTGGGACACTGGGACACAAATAACGACCGGGAGAAATAAATGACGACCAGGACACTCAAAGATAAATTACAGACCGGGACACAAATGACGACCGGGACACAGGGAATATAAATGACGAACGGGACGCTCAAAGAGAAATTACAGACTGGGACACAAATGACGACCGGGACACAGGGAATGTTCGATTAGCAATCACCATCAACAAAGCTCAAGGGCAATCATTAGAATAATGAGATATAGATCTGAAAACGGATTGTTTTTCCCATGGACAATTTTATGTTGCATGTTCAAGAGTCGGTAAGCCTGACAATCTTTTTATATGCACAGACAATGGGACATCGAAGAATGTTGTATATTCGCAAGTCTTACGTAGTTAAAAACATACATATATCTATAACGAAAAGAGAAATCTTTTCTCTTTTATCTATATTCACAGGTGGGACACAGGGACACAACTACAATGGCGCGTAACTAATATGGAGCGTAACGACTTACGCGCCCGGGGGGGGGGGGGGGGCGCGAAGCGCCCCCACCAACTAGGTGTTGGGGTGGCGCGAAGCGCCATCCCAACAGCTAGTAGGGAATATAAATGACGACCGGGACACTCAAAGAGAAAGCGACCGGGACACAAGGAATGTTCGATTAGCAATCACCATCAAAAAAGCACCGGGACACAAATGACGACCGGGACACAGGGAATATAAATGACGACCAGGTCACTCAAAGAGAAATTACAAACCGGGACACCGGAACACAAATGACGACCGGGACACAGGGAATATAAATGACGACCGCAACACTCAAAGAGAAATTACAGACTGGGACACCGGGACACAAATGACGACCGGGACACAGGGAAACAACAACAACGGGGACGCCGGGGGGCACAGGGGGATATATAAATGACGACGGGGACACAGGGAATGTTCGGTTAGCAATCACCATCAACAAAGCTCAAGGGCAATCATTAGAATAATGAGGTATAGATCTGAATACAGATTGTTTTTCCCATGGACAATTATATGTTACTTGTTCAAGAGTCGGTAAACCTGACAATCCATTTATGTGCACAGACAATGGGACAGCCAAGAATGTTGTATATTCACAAGTTTTACGTAGTTAAATATATATATATATATATATATATATATATATATATATATATATATATATATATATATAGATATATAAATATATAGATATATATATATATATATATATATATATATATATATATATATATATATATATATATATATATATATATATATATTCACAGGTGGGACACAGGGACACAACTACAATGGCGCGTAACTAATATGGCGCGTAACGACTTATGCGCGTGGGGGGGGGGCTTGGGGGGTTGCGAAGTGCTCCCACCAACTAGGTGTTGGGGTGGCGCAAAGCGCCACCCCAACAGCTAGTATATTATAAATTCAAAAGGCATTTTATATAATTCGAAGGTAATCAGTCTTTCACCCATTTTGAATTAGGGATTTTTATTTTAGTATAGTTGAAAGATCCAACAAATTTGCCTCTGGGGATGAGCCCCCCCCCCTAAAGCTCTTGGGCGAGGACTGTAAGTTATACAATCTTCTCACTTTTTAATATACAGGATTTCATTGGTGGATCCAGGGTAGGCCAAAGGGGGGGACTAGGTATTTTAGGGAGTGAAAGAAATAGGGGATCAGGGGGTATGGAATACCCCTAATATGGCGGGATGTCCAGGGGCCATCCATGGGAAAATTTTCAAAATTTAAGTGTAAAATGACACATTTTTAGGCTGTTTTTAACTATTTATTAACCAGAGTTTAGAGGCAATGAATATGGTTTAACTCGAAGAATACGGACTAAAAATAAAAGATTTTTACGCCATTAGAGTGTTTATGCATTAACATATCATATCTGGTCCTTTGACCATAAGAATTTGAGCATTGAAAGCTATTATCTTTTTATTTCAAGTGCGAAAATACTTTTAGTACTTATATTACCCTTTTTTCAAATGATTAAGTTTTCAAGATAAACTTGTATGTACATTTTTAGTTATTCTACCCTATAATAAGTTTCAATAATGCATCAATACATTACGTATTATTCCTTATTATAAAAGGTCTAAAACAGAAGTATTGTATAAGTTTTAGCTAGTTTACTCTTATCCTGAATTTAAAGGGTAACAATTCAAAACAAAGAAATAATTCGACTATTTCAAAGGTCAGTAATAATGTTAAAAATCATTCAAACAAAATTTTAATTTTACAGTTTTTTTTAATAGTAAAACGCTATAAATAAGTTATTCGGTGGCCCAATTTGACAAACATACTCGTCTCGGTTTTGACTGACTAAAATGATGTAATATTTTGTCTACAGCGATATCCCTTTCCTTATGAACATGAGCCTTTGCAATCTCGTTCAATTGGTCTTCTGTTGTGGTTGACCTGAGATGAGTCTTTATTCTTCCCAGTGAAAAAAACTCTCGCTCGGTGGAGGCAGTTGTGAACGTAGCGAATATCTGCGCCAAAGTTGCTAAGCACGGAAAGAAATCTCTAATACATTTTGACAAAGCATTTTCACATCTTTGTGGAAGATTCTTACGGATTGACAATTTCCAATGTTCCCACCAAAGTCTAATCTCTTCGATTAGCTCTAAGGATGAAGCAGAAATGTCCTCATAGTAGATAATGGCAGCTTACAACACTTTTTAAACAGTGTGATTAGAAAAGTAAGATGGAATTAGATCCTTCAGATGCGAAACCTCACTTACACAACTAAGTCTCATGTTCAACTCAGAAATAAGGCGATCAAAAAATGGAATGTGTATTGGCACCTTGATATACTGTTCTGCATCTTGACCTTGTAGCTGGACATAAGCTCTTTGAGTCTGTTGGCTGCGAGTTTGGGGTAAGATCATTTCTTCTCCTAATTGCAGTGCTGTGGCTTGTGAACATGCAAATACATTCTTGACGTCAATGTCTACTTCGAATCTCATTTGTTTCAGTTTGCTTAGTATTGACATTATATAACCTTTTGAAGTTGGTAGGTCTTGTTTGGGGCCTTGGAGAAACTTACTCAGTTTTACAGCATGAGCTAAGCAATGAGTAGCGGTGTTTACACTAGCGATAAAGTCACTTCTTCTAAATACGGTTTCTGAGTCCTTATCTGATTCCATATGCTCCACTAATTCAGAAACAGGACGAATAAGCTCATTAAAAATAATAAGCCGTGAAATCAAACAAGACAAATTATCCATTTTATCTAGTGTAAATCGGATACGCAAAGGGGGGGGGGAGGGCTTTAGCCCCCCTAGCCCCTCTCTGGATCCACCACTGTAGAATTTTTTATTGGGAGAGGGGATTATGTTTGATCCTGGATCTCCAAAAAGACTAAGGCTAGTGAGGTGAAGCTTTTAGGTAAAGTTGAGGGAAGCGTCAATAACAAAATAAAAAAAATCCAATATGTACATGCAGCTTGTCCAAAGGATGCATTAGCTGTATCTTGGGAATGGTTTAGGCTATTAAGTTGAAATTTTCAGGGCATGATGAGGACGTGTTCGACTGACCAAAAATTCAGCTGAACGTGTCAGCGGCTGCTACTGCTATTACCACTATTAAACCTATTTTGATAAAAATTTCAGAGAATGTCAGGGAAAAGTTGAACTAAATAAAAAACACCATGTAAATACAGGTCATCAAAAGGGGATATCAGTTATATACCAGGAACAGCATAAGGCATTAAGTTGAGACTTTCTTGAATTGTTGAGGGGGATGTAGAACTAACAAAAAGGCGCTATATTATATCTACTATTACCAGTACTATTGCTGCTACGGTTACTAGTAGCACTTTTACTGATGCTAGAGCTAATTAGCTATTTACCTTAAGGGCACATCAGCAAAATGCAAAATCTCAGGAACAGCCTGGAAAGCTAAGTCAAAGCTTTTAGGATATGCTGAAGGGAACGTTGAACTAACGATAAATCCCTTTGTACATGTTATTGCTACTAGTCTTACTACTACTGCTAATACTACTTTCTACTGAATGAATGAATGAATTTATTTTATAACCCATCAATAACAAAAAGGCATGGCGATGGAGTATCAAAAAAAGAAAACAAGAAAAAAAAGACATATTCAAAAATAGGAACAAATATATACAAAATAAAAACAAAAATAAACTAGACTTTCTAAAAAAGTAAACCACTCCAAGGGTAGCAAACCTCTTTGACGACAATTTTACATATAAATTATACAGCTGTACGGTCGGGTCGAGAACTCCGTAATTTTGTTTCAGTTCGGTGTTACGGGACCATATCGGAACACTCAGAAGAAACTTCGCATAACGAAAAAATAGCTTTCTATTCTGCTTTTTATCACTTTCATTCAGAATAACTGTGAACGGAGCTAAGTACAAAACATGTGGAAGAACAACAGCATTATACATTTTCGCGAGGAGTTGTTTTGTCACATTTTTTGTGACAGCAGTAAAGAAGCTTAAGCAGCTCGGATTTCCTTTTCAGTTTTAGCCACCAATAGCTTTCTTGTTGAAGATATTGAATCTCAATAGGTAGACCTGCATAAATAAGCTCTTGAGACGGAGCAACGAATGCTCCACCAAGATTCACTGAAGTTGAAGCCATTAAATAGAATTAATAAAGCCATTAAATAGCAATTAATAGAATTAATTGAAGGCAATTAAATAGAAGAACTTGGGATTTCCCAGCGTTAAGATTCAAACAAATCTTTCTAAATTCACTCGAAATCACGCTAAAACTCTCCTCTAAACCAGACACTGACCGACTCAAGTTTAGCAAGTCATCTGCATAACACAATGCTGACGCGTTAGTCGCTTTTACAACACACGAAATCGGTATGCTACCCTGAGCTCGCAGTGTAGCATTATTATACACCATCGGTGACGTAATTGTGCCCTGTTTAATACCTATATACACAGGGACATCAACCGAGACGATTGACCCCTCAATTATCAGGCGCATATTAAGTGGCGATACATATAAAACAGCGGACCGAAAAAATCAATTGCAACCAACGTCTAATCAGCTCCAACATCGCCTGTGAATGAATCAATGAACCAAATGCATTAGTAATATCATACGCATTAATAACCAAAATTTCTCCTTTCCCAACAGAATCTACCAATACCGAACAAAGGGATCTCAGGGACTGGAAGCACCCAAGCCCCCGCTGAAAAACGAACTGAAAGGGGGGAATCTTACAAATCCTCTGAACACTATGAATAATCGACAGCTCAAAAAGTTTTGATAATACGCTCGACACCGTAATAGGACGATACCAATTAGAACTAAAGCTTGATTTATAATATTTTAAAAAATGGTGTAATTACCCCAATACAACGATTATCCGGCACAACCCCCGAACAAAATATCATCTGAAATCACAAAACTAAATGCTCAAATAACAAGGCACTACCCAATTCCAACTGTCGCACACAAAGCCCATCGTATCCAGACGATAATTTTTTCTTCAGTTTTCTTGCTATATCTATAATCATACCAGACAAGACAACATCGTTGCCTTTTTCGGCTTTGTCTGTAAAATACTTTCATTATCTTTGTCAAATTCAACTAGAGCGTAACTACCAGGGCACTTTAATTGCTCAGAAAAATTACTAACCCACTCAGATACAGGAATAACTCTAGAGCTCGGAACACCAGAAGGACTAGGACGTTGTTTCCTTATCAAATTGGGATTTTTAGCAATTTTGTTAGCACTATCAATTTTCACCTCTGCCGTGTGCAAACTTGGTTCACGGTTGAATTTGCGCTTGCAAAATATACGAACCGAATTCACATCGCTGGATCTCGGCCTGCCACACTCGTTCCAGATTCTCAGCCAAAACTTCGAGTCAGAGCACGCTTTTTGAAGTAGAGGGTTTGAAGACCAACCGAATTTTTCGGTTTTTACTCTAATACTCTTAACAGCCACTGCACGGACTCTGCACATTTCAAAGCATGAATAATCTCAGCACAATAGATATTTAATTGAAGACAGATCTCTGGCTCACTACAACTTGAATTTACCTCGAGGAGGTGAAATGTTACTCTTATCTTATCAAGGATCTCGTCAGTAACTTGCTGAAACAGCGAGGGATCTGTTTTTTCCCAAATTTTTCGGTTTCGCCATTTATGATCATGTTGAACATTGGGACCCTGGATAGGAACAGTTAAGGAAATGGGCAAGTGGCTATTGTAAAAAACCTTCCGAATTAACTTTCACTTCATAATAAGTGGTGCTGGAATATAGCACGTGATCCAAGTTTGTCACAATATTACCAGTAGAAATTTACGAATACGGTTTGTCTTTTCGCAGCAGAGTAAAAGATCCCGGTAACATACTTTCGATGAGTTGCGCGCGAGAACACTTTTCATCCGCCAAATTACAGTTAAAGTACCCAATTATTAGACAGCGAGACTTCTTCTGAGCGGACTGCTTGACACACCTAGTGAGAAGTCGAACTGTAGAATGCTACCTTCTTTCGGAAGACTGATCTCCGTAATTTGTAGGCAAATAAACGTTAATCACGACGAGATTACTCATCTGAATACTAATAAAGCAATCCGCACTCTTTATAATTGTGGCTGGGCGTTTGCAGGTAATCTCTATACCTCCAGAAGGGCGGCCGCGCACTTTTCGTCGGGTAGCGGGGGAACTTCATAATAACCCATTCAACATATTCAGAAGACTAAGCTTGTCCTGGGATAAAAAATGTTCTTGTAGACACAGAACATCCGATTTCCTTAACATCTCTTCTAGCAGCGGTAGCTTCTCTGAAACTTTACCATTTAAGTTCCACGAACAGATCTAAACCTCAGTTTCACTGGCCATCACGAGTTAATGGTCTTCGTTCGCTGTATTTTCTGCTTTCAGGGCAATAGACGGAGCAACAGTGATGCTTATCTGATTTGCATACGGCACATCTCATTTTCTTGAGCACATCTACTACCTACTATTACTACTGCTACTATTACTACTACTGTTACAATCCCTACCACTATTACTACAAATACTACTACTGCTTCTACTAGAACTACTACTACTACTGCTACTACTACCTACCCATATATTGAAGCACTATAGGTCCGTATCGATACGAAGCGTTTTACACCTTTACAACCCTTTAAATCTGCATTATATTTTACATCTCTTTCCCGCTCCCACCTCTTAAAACAAGTTTATTTTTAAATTTAAGTTACATTAATATCTAAGCTTTTGATGAATAAAAACAATGAAATCTTCCCTTTTTCATTGTAATTGTCTAATTCGTTCAAAAAACTTCCAACCCCTTCCAAAAATACACCCTAAAAATTATGTAAATCTGGATGAAGTATTTGCACTTCCGTTTGCATATAATGCGGATACACATAACCGGACATTTTCATTTAAATAAAGACTTTGCGCGTTAGATGCTTTAATGCTATAGATACTTCTATAGCATTCTGAATAAATACTAGCAGAACCAATAGATACTACCAAGTGAGGATGTTGAATGGTTAACCAAAAGACATAAACATTGCGCAAGGCGAAATACAGAGATAAAAATCGGACAATGAAGGGGGTGAACCGGTTCCACTTTGTCCTAGTTTTCTGATCTTCTAGTAGCCTCTCGACCTCAATGGGTGGCATTTTTTCAGGGTTTTTCAATCCTAATAGGATTGAATAAGCTTTCCTCGTCCTTTGAAATTTCGTTATGATTCATAAATAATTTAACTTGTGGGAGGGGTATTCATTTGCAGGGTTGTCGCTAATTAGCCAAGGAAATTCTTCAAAAATTGGTCAGCTCTGTCCTTTTGTATAGGTTCTTCGCCATAGAAATTCCCCAACAATTGATCAATCCAAGTTTGATCCTCAATGGGAATTTATTAAAAAGTTTTCCCCTGAAACACATATGATTTCATCCTGTAAATAAATAATTTATTAGCCCGAAAAAGAATATTATTATTAAACTGAGAGCTCAGGGGGCTCTCAACCTTGACTTTAAGAAAATACTCATACCATATTTTTTTAAAAGGTACAGTTAACCGCTAAAAATTATGTTATTTTCACTTTGATAAAAACTTATTTTTAGGATGGGCAATACCCTAAGACCTCCCTCCCCTTCCCACAGTAGTGAACTATATCTGTATCAATATCCTATTAACCTGACAAATTTATTAGTTTTTCAGCCTCTCGCCTCTCACCTTGCGCTAAATCCTAATATTAAAATCTTACCGCTGAAACACATAATAAGCCTATGAGCTTTCCCAAAAAATATTGTTTTGTTATATATGGTTGTCAAATAATTTTACTTATGATAGGGTTCTCCATCTGCACATAGTCGCCTTGCGTGGTGGGTAATGAAGGCATAACATCATCGCCATTGTCTTGGGGAGCGCCGAAGTGTCTGCAACCTCGCTTTGCAATGAATGCAGTAAAGTGGTCTCATCCTTATCAAGTATGGTTGGCAGCGAAAAACCTGTGAGTTCCCCGCTTTTTAGGAGATAGTAGGGGAAAGATACGGAAACAAATGGTCGAACCAGGAAAAAATTGGTACAGAAATTATTTTTGCACCACTGTTTTCAGAAAAGAGAGCTCTACAACATATCAAAAATCTAAATCTCCATCCCGTTGCGAAATTCCCTTTTTTCACGTTTTTTGCGCCTATTTTTTAGATATTTCCAGAATCCGAGAATGAGGAATCGTGAAAAGAAAAGTAGTTTATTGATGGTTTCCCTTTTAAGAAACGATTGTTTTTGTGCTCTTTTATTAGACAGAAACATCACGTTTAATCTTATGTTTTGTTTTTGTTTTTGTATGAAGTAAAAAAAAAAAAAAAAAAATCAAGCGACACACGATCACGGGGTATTTTTCGAAGAGGAGCACGAATTTTTCGGTTCAGAATGAGGGTTTTTGTTGTAACATTCACCGACAGCTCACTTATTCCCAGTTCTCTTTTTTAGTTGGCTGAGACCGCAGTTTTATGTCCCCTTTGTGAACGTTCAATAGACACCTCAGAATCGTCGGTACTGGGAGGAAAAGGAGCTACGGCGATCAATGAAGCTAGCAAAACGAGAGGTACCAGCGTCTCTGTCAAGGCAGGGAACCAATTCCATGTTGCTTGCAGAAAGACTTTCACAAACAAAATATACCTGTCGAAAATTGAGAATGTGAGACCTCGAACCTTGCAAGAAAAGACGGAAGCAGAAAAAGTGGTACTCCGATCACGGACTCCAAGTTTCAACTTCCAAGAGTGTTGCTTTTTCTGCACTACAAGGATAAATCTCCACACTACCCACAGAAAAGGACACGAGTGGTGAATGTTCGGACTAAAGACTTTGAAGAGAGTATAAAGGCAGTGTGCAAAAGCCGTGATGATGATTGGTCAAATAAAGTTTTCAGCCGAATATGTGCAGTGTCAGACCTGCACGCAGTTGACGCCATTTATCACGCAGCCTGTTCTTCTATGTTTCGATTAAATAAGAGCCTTCCAGCCAGATTTGCGACGCAAGAACTTTTTGGAATACTCGAAGATACTGAGCCAGATAAAAAACGTCCAAAAAGGGGGAGGCCAGGTCACGATGAGAAAATATCAGGCGTTTTTGAAGCTGGCTACTTTTTTCGAAGCAAATGACGAAGAACAGTATACAGTCAGTGAACTTGTTGTTAAAATGGGAGAGCTTTTGAATGGGACAGACCTTGAACTTCAAGTACTTGAAGAGCAACTTTCTGGAATATTTCAGTGACCAGCTAGTATTTGCAACTATTGACGGTAAGGCTGGCGTGGTGACATTCAAAGAAAAAGCATCAGCGATACTCCAGAATTTTTATTACTTGGACAAAACCGATAACGAAGAGAGTGAGAAAATCAAGCTTATTAGAGCAGCAGCAAAGATTATCAAAAGTGATATCAAAGGACTGCGAGCAAAGAAGGAATCATATATGACCGCAAAGCAGATATCTTCCGGAGAACAGCTGGAAGGCTCTGTACCTGATAGCCTAATGGTGTTCTTAGATGAAATATTCGTTGGAACCGATATTTCCTTCAAAGTGCTTGCCATTGGCAATTCCATCGTTCAAGCAGCTCGCCTGCATGCCCTCATTTGTCCACTGCAACTAGGCTTAGCAGTGCAACTGGATCACCATTTCAAGTCCAGATTTATTATTGACACTTTACACAGCCATGGATTCTGCTCCTCCTATGCTGAAGTCCAGAAATTTAAACGCTGTGCATCAGTCCATGATGAATCTAGCCTTGCAGGAGTTACCTCCGCACATGCTGTGCAGCATGTAGCTGATAATACAGATCAGGATGTTTGCACGATGGACGGAAGAAACACTTTCCATGGGATGGCTCTGCTAGCAACAGTCACACCTCCTCTCATTAACAGCCGATCGCCCATTCCGAGAGTTGAAGTTTCATTAGATGAAGTAGCCCAAATAGGAAAAATTCCCATCTACCCTTACCGCTTAAGTGAGACGGTGCTTTCAAAGGTGCAATATGAGAAGATCCCTGACAAAAATGTCACCGACCCGTATGCCTCACTCGATCAGCTCTGGTTAGCTACCGGGTTCCTGAATGTCCCAAGGCCGAGCTGGAATGGATTCATGCGGTCAGTTTTCTCTAACCAAATACATCATGAAACGGGAAACCTTCGCAGCAAGGCAAGCGTCTTGTTTTTGCCCATGATTGACCTCCCGTCTAGCAACGAATCCTGCCTTTACTCAACCTTGCGCTTTGTAGCTTCGCAAGGCAGAACCTACGGATTCACACCCGTTCTCACATTTGACCAGCCGCTCTGGTGGAAGTCTATGAAGATCCTCAAGTACGACACGACGAATGAGCTGAGTAGTATTGTTCTCAAGTTAGGCGGTTTTCATTTGATGATGAGTTTTGTCGGATGCATAGGACACCTCATGGAAGGTTCTGGTCTGAAAGAGGTTCTGGAATTGGTATACGCGACTGGTGCAGTGCCGCAAATTCTTTCTGGAAAAGCGATTTCTAGAGCTGTTCGAGCTCACATTCTCGTGAGCTCGGCCATATGTGCTCATCTCCTCGAAGAAGAGCAAGCGATGTTGACGTCTCTAGACATGTCTACTGTCTTCGCTAACGTACTGGATGGATACCTCCCACCCGAAGATCTCAGTCATGATCCCCAGCTCAAGCAACTTGAAAACTTTCTCAAGCAGAGACGCCAAAACCTGCTGACTCAGAGAACTGCGAAGCTCTGGTTTCAGTATCTTGACATGGTTGGGATACTGCTTAAGTTCATACGTGCCGAGAGACTAGGCCTGTGGGATTTGCACCTACAATCTGCAGTCGAGATGCTTCCGATTCTAGCAGCATCTGAACATAACCTCTATGTCAAGTCGGTCTGGATATACCAGCAAGAGATGGCTAAGCTTCAAACTAGTCACCCACCAATCTTCGAAACATTTGAACAGGGAGGTCACACCATTAGAAGATCAGAGCGACGCTCGGCTGGGCTCTCGGCAGATCTTGTCATCGAGCAGGAGTATATGAGAAGTCTGAAAACATCGGGCGGTCTTACAACTGGAGGTGGGATGACAGAACAGCAGAGAGCCATTTGGGTTCTGTCAAGACCAGCATGCCTGGAGATCAATCTCTTGATGCAAAATTTGACAAAAATTGGTTACTCGACAAGTGAGCAGTACCGCGACACGAGTTCCAGTAGAAAGGAGCGTGACTTCGACGATACCCAGAAGCTCGTCGGATACTTCGGAGAATCTTCTCCGTTCAGAGGTGACAATCAGCTTAGAAACATTGCCAACGGCATAACTTCTTCCCAAGATGTTAATGTTGACGAGGCCGATGTGGCTGGAAAGTTGATTCTAAGTAAGATGACGGGAAAAACCTTGAAGGAGCAAGTCTTCAAGAAAAAAGACCAAGTGACCCTAATGAATGCCAAAAAGGCGGTGTCCTCTGTGGTAGCGCACATAGATCCGGCGCTCCTTTTCCAGCGGTTTATAATAGTAGCCCAACGAACTGACCTCCGAGAAGAATACTTCAAGTACGAGCTTTGTACGATTCCTCCTTCTCTTTTCGTAAGCGATGGCCTTATGAGAAAAGCAAATAAGCCAGAGCTTGCAAAAGCGATCTTTCTGGCTTGCGGGATTGAGACTCAGTCACCCTCAAGACCTGCTTCTGCGTGTAACATCGTCTTGGATGGTGATTCTCTTCTACATCGAGTTCCATGGAAGGTAGGGTCAACCTTCAAGGTCATCTTTGCTTCATACGTCCATTACGTACAAGCGAAGTACCCTAGTGCGATCGTTGTGTTTGACGGATATGAAGGTGGTCCAGCAATCAAAGATGCTACCCATTTACGTCGAGCAAAGATGGTTGGCCGCCAAGTCTTTTTCACCGAAGAGATGACCCTCTGCATGAAGAAAGAAGGGTTTCTTTCATGTAAGACAAACAAAGGACGTTTCCTGAAGCTGCTCGGCAACCATTTGGAAGCCGTTGGTTTCCGAATTTTCCACTCGGAAGGAGACGCCGACGTTCTGATTGTAGAAAAAGCCGTAGAAGCTGCTAGTCTTACAGACACAATCGTGGTTGCTGATGATACTGACATCTTGGTTCTTCTGATCAGTCGATCAGATTCGCGTTCCGGGCGTTTATATTTCTCACCTGAAGCTAAGTTTGGCGGTACTAGTTCAGCTTGGGATATTAGTGAGATGAAGCAGAAGCTAGGAACAGATGTCAGCAATCTGATATCGTTCTGTCATGCCGTGCTGGGTTATGACACAACCTCTCACCTTTACGGAATAGGAAAGGGCAAAGCCGTTCAGCTGCTACTTTCCAACAAGAGTTTCAGGGACAGCGCTGCTATATTTGGCGACAAGCTCGCATCGCTTGACGATATTGTGGCAGCAGGAGAGTGAGCATTGTTGATACTGTACGGTTGCCCTGATGTTTCAAACCTGGATACTGCCAGAAATCTAATCTTTCACAGAAAAGTGAGCACTGCCACCACTTTCGTGCATCCACAAGAACTGCCATCGACTCAGGCAGCAGCGAAGTACCAGTCGCTACGTGTCTACTGCCAAGTTCAAATCTGGCTCGGGAACCCAGTAGACCCTTTACGCCTGGGATGGAAACTGCAGGATAACGAAGTTTTTGCGCCAATAAAAACAGATCTCCCTGCCGCTCCGTCTCAGCTGCTGAAAATTATCAAATGCTCGTGTCGTATTGACGGCTGTGATAGTGAAAAGTGTACCTGTAAGAAAAATGGACTTGAGTGTACTATAGCCTGCCGTACCTGTAAGGGAAGCTCGTGCAACAATTCGAAGTTTCAAGAAGAAGAACTTAGTGAAGAAGAATAACAGTTAACTGTGATGATGAAAAATCTAGTTCCTATAGTTTGATGATGTGCAATTTTTATATATTTGAAAAATAAGATAAAAGCTTTTCTCTGAACACATTAAGTTAGAACCTACCTTGTCTCATGGTGTTTGGCGCTGAGGTGTTTCGTCATTACTGTTTATCGTTGTTTAATTTTTTTTTCTAAGCCTTTCGTTTACATAGCCAAATAGACTACAACGCTGGTAAGAGTTTTTTTTCCCCAAAGACACAGTTTTTTTCCCCATTTTTTTTTGCTGACAAATATTTCTCTTTTGGTCAGGTGACGAAATGAGTATCAGAAATGAATTCAGAGCCAAAAGCTGATCTAAAAAGATGTGTAAAACATTATAATTTACGTTTTTAATTTTTTCCCGGTTTTTGAGAAAATAAATAAAAAACATTAAAAAAAACAATTTCGCATCGAGCTAGAGATTTAGATTTTTGATATGCTGTTAAGCATTTTTTTCCGGTCCGGATGGTGAAGAAACCATTTCTGTACCAATTTTTTCCTGGTCAAAACTTATTTTTCTCCTACTAAGAGAATAGAGAACTGTCATTTATCTTGTTCACCTTTGCCTTCTTGGCGGGGGACCCTCTCCTGGCTAGGGTCTTCTGAAATAAAAATAAATTTTAGCTTTCCTAATAACTTGACAGTAGTTTCAACATGTTCCCCCTTAATTAAACTCGAATAAGCTTTTAAATTCTTCAAAAATTGCCTTCAAAAATCGTAGTTTGAACGTGCATTGTGCCCCCCTTTAACTTAACTCGAATAACTTATTTAGTTTTCCAAATAATTGCCCTCGAAAATCTTAGTTTCAACACATTCCCCATTAAATTCACCTCTAATGGGCCAATTATAGCCACCTGCAAGCCAAGCGCATCATGAAAATTCCTGTAATAAAGAACAAATTAATAATTTTCCTAATGACTTGAGCCTGATTTCAACATGTCCTCCATTAAATTTGCTTTTAATAGTCCACGTATAGCCACTCACGCGCCAAGTGCATCATCAAACTTTCTTGAGTTCTACATTAAATTTTTAGTTTTCCTAATAACTTCAGCCTAGTTTCAAAATAGTCTATTAAAATCACTTTTAGTAGCCCACGCATAGCCACCCATGCCGTCCTAGAGCATCATGAAACTTCCTTAAATATAAATTAAATTTTTAGTTTTTGTAAAGCTTGAGTGTAGTTACCACATGTTCCCCATCAAATTCACTTCGAATAACCCATGCATAGCCAAAAATAAGGTAGTGATAGGACACCAAAAATGAGTGCGTATCCCCTCTTGCTTGCATTGTATAAGGGAGAGGGGGACTTTACTTTATAATTCAATATTATGATCAAAATGACCCATATTTACCTATTTGCATTTACCGTAAAAAATATTACCCACCCCTTCATTTCATGCATAACCAATTTAAATTTTTATGAGTATTTTACGCTAGATATTAAAACCATTAAAAGCCGTAATGGACTTGGTTAAAACTTCCAATAGCATAAAGGTATTGCTAAAGGAAAAGACCTCTTTCCCTCAATTAGTTAATGTTATGTCTGAAGCTAGATGTTCCTGGAAATTAACACTATGCCTCACAGTGTGCTATAAATAAGGTTTAATACCAATAGCTGACGACTCACAATTATTTCTTCTTTATCCCATCTGTCAGAATAGGGAAGCGTGTTTTGGAATAGCACACAAATTTACGATAAAAGCCTATATTTCGCAAGACATAAGATTATATCACCTAGGGAGCCATGCAATAGAGGACGGGGGAACGGGGTTTTACTCGTTAATTTTTCATAGACAAATACATCAGCTTTAATTTGAGTATGCACATCTCGTTTTTTTTTTTTTTTGGGGGGGGGGGGGGAGAGGGGCATCCATTGTACACTAAAAATCTTACCTGTATGTGTGTTTGTTACATATTTGAAAATCAAGAGTGTCTGGACTACGTAACGGGATATTTTTGTGTGTTAGTAGCAATGAAAATAAATTTAAGAATCCAAACAAAGACCTCTCTAAGCCCCACCAAAAAACCTGTCTCACACATATATAAACATTGGAGTATAATAAAATTTTTTAAATTCAGGAGTTACCAGCTTGATTAGCGGGCCCCGAGGGATTTTCCCACCCGCCACTGTAGGTTTTTAAACATTTGCATAAGTAAACAAATAACTTTTACGTAACAACCTTGAAAACAACCTCGAAGAAAAGCGCTCATTATAGTATTACGTAACAACTAAGTGTACATACTCAATAAACAAGCGTCGTTAGGAGCTAGTAACTTCAGGTATACCCACTATGGACGTTTTTAAATTCGTTATGGCTTTACTACTACTGAAGTCCCTAATGTAGGAAACTATCGAGCGTAAGAAATTTATTAGTCCATATGGTTTACTGCTAGGAGCCGATGTTCCTGAGTTAAAAATTGACACGAACATAATTTTTTTCGTAGAGGAGGGGGTTGTCCTGTCTTTAACCTCCCTCTATTCACGTTAAGGTTTCGTTTTTTTCCGATTGGCTTAAGAACAAGCACAAGGCAAATTGGAGTGGACTGAAAAGTAGGCTATTGTTTTGTGTATTTTTATACTTACTTTACTTTTTTATCCTGATATACTTTCGCTTTACTTGACATACTTTTTTCTTTACCTTTCAAAAAATGTTTATCTTTAAGCTCTGCTACCCATCAAAAACCAGACAGAGAGTGTTGAAATATTGGCTGTTTTTTCTGCGTTGATAAAACTATCATGTTTAAAAAACTACACTGTTTCATAAAACGTAATTAAAGAAATGAAAAACATTTTTCAACTAAAAGTAAGGAGCAACTTTAAAACTTAAAACAAACTGAAATTATTTTGCATGTAAGGGAAACTACCGCGTCCTCAACTCCTTGCTCATTTAGCTAAAGTTTCCAAGCTTCCATTTCGAAAAAAAACAACCTTTTTTCCAATTCAATCGCCCTTTAAATTCTGTTAAAGAATTTGGAATAAATTCAAATTTCAGAGTAAAGCGCGAAAAGTTAAGGAGGAGACAGCCACCTTCATGTAAAGGATAATTTATGTTCATTTTAAGTTTCAAAGCAGCTTCTTACTTTCAGTTGGAGAACCTAGTTTGCTTCAAAATTTAATTTCTGATAATAAAATCTAGTGGAGTTGATGGCCCACTTACCCCTTTCCGCCTCCTTGCTGGTAACCACGGGAGTGTAACATTTTATATTTTTCTGAAGGCTCATAGAGAATTTGCAGTTTAATTATTAAGACGTGCTCTTCTAGGCATTCACCCCACCCCGACAACATTATACCTTACCTCTCCCCTTCAAGATAGTTTATATGCAATTGCACATCACTTAGAGTAATTTCTTACAGAATTTTTTTAAATAAATCAATTTAGTTAAATCCAGTACTGCCACAGTGCGGCATTACTTCCTCTGCAACTGGGAAGCGTAAAATAGAGTTTTGATACTTTTAATTAATCAGCTTCGCAGAATTTTGAATTGTTGCAGCATAGTCTTCTTTGTGTCAAAGTCTGTGTTTGGTGCCATAGAATTGAAGAAGAAACCCTTTTCCATGGCACAATCTTTATGCTCACTTAAAAAGCAACTTATAATTTATGGTCGCACGAGCTCTTTCCCAGTTGTCTAGGACCTTCAGTTTGATGCAATCATTCCTGGGGAAAAAAGACCAAAAAAAAACAACATTGAATCCACGATCTTTTTTTCTGAAAAAGAATATATGTACAAAATTCCCAATTTTATGCATTAGAGCTTGAAACCTCTACGATAGGATTATCTGATATGATAAATCTAATAAAGTGACTTTCAATAAGATCACTTGCTTTTATGATTACCCCTGGAAAAAGAAAATAATTATGCATCCACGATCTTTCAACGGGAAAAAACAGCAACGAAATTGCACATTTTATAGATTGGAGCTTGAAAACTCTACGATTAGGTTCTTTGATATGATTAATCTAATAAAGCAAATCTCACCGGGATCGCTTGTTGTTGTTGGTTTTTTTTGGGAAGGGGGCTTCCCAAGTATTAAAAAATCAGGCAACTTTTCCTCCGAAGTGTAGCTTCTGGTGGAACAATAAACTGAACGAATTTTATATATTTAGAATCCGCATAAAAAACCAATGATGTTAATTTGTCAAATTTCATCAAACATCTATTTTTGCCTTACGTTTAAATTTTAGTTTATCTTTCGCTATTCTGTAATTCTTAGAAATGTCTGAAGATATAAGGATACCAGTTCGAGTGGGAGCATTGTCCTGTTATGAAAGAGGTATATTTTACCTGGCAATTAAAAAATCCAAACACGGTTTCTGTGCAAGCAAAGCGAGCTTTGGGTATAGGCACTATACAAGTGTGAAGAGATTTGAAAAACCCCACTTTAGGGGCTCTTTTGATTCTGAAAATCTGCTGATCTAGGGCAGATAAATGAGGCTACCAGGAATGAAGTCAGAGCGTAAAATATCCCACTAGAAGTTATCAATAAGTTCATATCTCTATTCCTTCTGCAACTTATTTTTAGGCTTAGGAAATTGAGAAAAGTCTACACCTGTTGCAATTTTTGAAAACAATATATTTTTCCGTAATTTTGGTTTAGTATAATTTTGTTTTTTCGCTCTAGTTTTTTGGACATTATAGACTAAGATCAAATGCATAATAATGGATAATAATTAAATGTATTATGGATTAAATAGATGAATCCCTTTGACAGGAATCTTCCTCATTTAAAACTTGCTGAGTTTTGTTTCATTTGGGATATAAAGTTAGTTATTCTTTTTATTTGAAACTTCTTTTCTAAATATATTTAAAATAAATTTACTCCTAAGAAAATATATTCCTGTACCCCTACCCACCACTACTATTCTGGTGCTTGTCCCCCCTCCCGTAAAAATGTTCGGTGGCCACCTTTGAGCGAGGGTTACAGAGTAGGAAGTTCCTCGCGTGTAAAAAATTATTTCTGTTTGTGACAAGTGTAGCTGTTTAAAATGTACTTTTTTAATTTCATTTGAAAAGCTTGTTTTTAATTAGTTGTCACACAAGACTGAAAAAAAAATGCTTGTCCTTGATGATATTTTATTTTATATTAAATAAAAAAAAACAAGTTTTTTTAACTGAAAGTAAGGAGCGACATTAAAACTTAAAACGCACAGAAATTACTTCGTATATGAAAGAGGCTGCTTCCTCATCAACGCCCCGCTCTTTACGCTAAAGTTTGACTCTTTCTCTCAATTCTTCTTTTTAAAACAGTAAAAAACTTTAGCGTAAAGAGCGGGGCGTTGATGAGAAAGCAGCCTCTTTCATATACGAAGTAATTTCTGTGCGTTTTAAGTTTTAATGTCGCTCCTTACTTTCAGTTAAAAAAATTTGTTTTTTTTTATTTAATTTCTGAACGTTTTTGAATCAATGCATGTTTTGATTTTGGCTCTCCGCAGAGGAATAATCAAAAAGAAAATTGGCATATTTTTTTTTTGGCTCAATGGCTTTCTCATAATTTTGATCGAATGATTTTGAGAAAAAAAGAGCGGGGGACGAAGCCTAGTTGCCCCCCGATTATTTGATTAATTAAAAAGGCAACTAGAACTTTCAATGTTTTACGAATCTTTTTATTGGTAAAAGATTTACGTAACTTATAAATTAGCTTACGTAAAGAACTTTTGTATTCTCATGTTTTTATTACATATATGAGGGGATTCGCCCCATCGGCAGTACCTCGCTCTTTACACTAAAGCTTAAATTTTCTCCCAATTCATTAAGAATGACCCCCTGAATCACAAAAGCCGTAGAATAAGTAGTTGAAATTACTAAAAATACTTTAGCGTAAAGAGCGAGGTATTAGAAGGAGGTGCGCCCTTCATATGGGTAATAATTTCTGTTTGTTTTAAGTTTTATTGCTGTTCCTTACTTCCAGCTGAAAAAGCTTTTTCACTTTTATTTTTTAATTGTTTTTTTTTTAAATAATGCTAGTAATCCTGCTCTCCCTTCATGGAAATTTTCATCTCTCATTACAAATTCTCGAAGGAAAGTTCCCCCAGCATATCCCCCTCTTCTCAACCCCTCCCCCAAACCAAAAAAATCCTCCTGAAAACGCCTGTATACTTCCCAATAACCATTACTATATGTAAGCACAGGTCAAAGTTTGTAACTTGTTGCCCCTCCCACGGGGACTGTGGGGGAGTAAGTCGTCCCCAAAGACACAGTTATAAGGTTTTTCGACAACGCTGAATAAAATGGCTATCTCAGAATTTTGATCTGTTGACTTTGGGAAAACAATTAGCGTGGGAGGGGGCCTAGGTGCCCTCCAATTTTTTTGGTCACTTAAAAAGGGCACTAGAACTTTTTATTTCCGTTAGAATGAGCCCTATTGCAACATTCTAGGACAACTGGGTCGACACGATCACCCCTGGGAAAAAAAAAAACAAAAAAAAAACAAATAAACACGCATCCGTGATCTGCCTTCTGGCAAAAAATGCAAAATTCCACATTTTTGTAGATAGGAGCTCGAAATTTCTACAGTAGGGTTCTCTGATACGCTGAATCTGATGGTGTGATTTTCGTTAAGATTCTATGACTTTTAGGGGGCGTTTCCCCCTATTTTCTAAAATAACGCAAATTTTCTCAGGCTCGTAACTTTTGATGGGTAAGACTAAACTTGATGAAACTTATATATTTAAAACTAGCATTAAAATGCGATTCTTTTGATGTAGCTATTGGTATCAAAATTCCATTTTTTAGAGTTTTGGTTACTATTGAGCCGGGTCGCTCCTTACTACAGTTCGTTACCACGAACTGTTTGATATACGAGAGAAGATGGAGACAGTGAACAGTTTAATTTTTTTTAAGAATAAAAACTCTTTTAAAGTAGAGCTTTATCAAGTTCTCAACAAGAACAAACTTGGCTGTAATCTCTTGTATGCTGCTTTCTATTTTCTTGGTCCAACTGTCTAAAATACAACTTTCTAAAAGCCATACATGGTTGATTCAAGTGGCATTACAGAAATCACCGTTATTTGGCGGTTAATTAATTAGTTTAAAAAAAACATTCTTCTCTCTGTTTATGAATGTGACATGAAAAAATTCTACTTTTAGACATGTATATGACACTGCTTCTATATTTGTTGAAGATAAGGGTCAGCTCTATTTTTGAAAAATGAAGGCTGTTCTGATCTCTAATAATGTTCAGAATTATCTTAATTCAGTATGATGATATTTGGACATTCAGCTTAAGTCATAAACCAAAATCAAAGTCTTTCAAAAGAAAGATTAATAATATGGAAGGAATCCCCAGGCCTTGGTCTTGATCTTGCCTTTAAGGGGGAGGGGGGGATTTCAGTTGTCTTTCTCAAATTTCGAAAAAAAATTAGTACAGTATGCTTTTTATTTATTTAGCATACTGTAGAAAGTTCTTTCTGCATAGATTTTCTAAGCTTTGTTTTTTTATCTTCTCCCAATGAAAGAAGACATGGAAAGTCTAAGAAAACTCTTTGAAATATTATAAATAAAAACTTATAAGTTTATTAATAAGGCTATAAATACATAAAACTCAGAGGAAATTTAAATCTATATTTAATTTTATTTTAAAATAATTCTCTTGTAGTAATTATTTGGAATAGATTCCCTTTTTCTTAGGGGTATACTAAGAACTGTTCTTAGGATTGCTGGTGGTGCCCAGAAAAAAATTAATTACAGTGCCTCCTTTCGACTCAAATATAAGCAAAAACAGTCGAATCTATGTGAAAGATTAGATCAAAGTGGACTCTTCCGCCAGCCATGATGCCCTTTAGCCCCCCTCCAAAGCCACTGTGCCTGGGGGAACTGCCCCAGTCGTATCCCTCTTGGAACGGCTCTGGACATGTTTACTTAATTTTACATTTTCGTAATAGTGCCAAGCCGTCACCATAATAAACACATCATTAAATTAATCAATAAGAAAATCTGTAAATAAGATCTATAAGATATAAATCTATATATATAAATATAAGATATATTAATATAATATAATATAAGATATATAATATAAATATAATATAAGATAATATAAGATATATAAATCTATAAATAAAATCTATAAATCTATAAATCAATAAATATACAAATAAGAAAATCTAGTAGAAATTCCCTTCTTAAGGCTGCAACGACAGTGTTGATACAGAACTCTTGCAAAGAATTCAGTGAACAAACTTAATTTTTCAGCATTTCTACAATTGCGATTCAACTGGATTTAAAGTTATTAAGTGACGAAACTTGATAGGCTTTCCATAATTACATATCAAACAAAAAGGCAAACATGCGCGAGATTCTAATTTTTGTCATGCAAGAAAGTGTTTACCCAACAGTTTGACACAAATACCACATATTGTCTTAAAACCCAAAATGGAACACAAAAGATACCGTCAAATCATTCTTTGCTTTAAGTTAAACTAGCATAGTTTAACTAATCAAATAATGACAACTATGCTGAATTAGTTATATTAAGCAGACTCTCCTTATATAGGCTAGATTATTTCATGTTGCAATTTTTTTTTTATTCAAGTAAGATGTGAAATGATCATTTCTTAAAATATTTTTCACGAATGAAGGGTATGAGGAGCCCTATAACATTGTCAGTTCTCTGGAAACTCGCCGTGTCAACTCAAATAGGTTGTGCTGCAATGTAATTTGCACGGGACGTTCGTCCTGGGACGCTCAGTAGTGACCATCCCTTGCCAATATTAACATAAAATTCAGATAGTAAATGAACCTTTGCTAAAATACAGATTCAACAACAAAAAATAAGTAATTTACTATTAAAGCTCATGAGATCTAAAATAACCATTAAAATTTATCAGTATAAAAAATGGATAATTATAGAAATAAAAAGGTAAAAACCTCTCAAAAATGGAAGTGTTGCTTGGTGAAAATTGTACCATCAAGTTAAAATGAGTAAGAATTCTATATCGAAGAGTTCGTAGTAACAAACTATGGGTAAGAAGTGACTCGGCATTATAGTAACAAACTA
The DNA here is from genome assembly GCF_032884065.1 of Artemia franciscana. Taxonomy (NCBI): domain Eukaryota; kingdom Metazoa; phylum Arthropoda; class Branchiopoda; order Anostraca; family Artemiidae; genus Artemia; species Artemia franciscana. The sequence goes on from NW_027063914.1 coordinate 29,478, forward strand.
AAAAAAGATCTTTGATAACAATACTGACGTCAAAAGAATAAAATTTGTTTGGT
>NW_027063915.1:0-29549 GCF_032884065.1 Artemia franciscana
ATGTCTGTTGAAAAAATGAAGATATTAGACCATTTTATGATTGCACATGGTAAAGAATGTGATTAAAGGCTCTTTTCCTATGTCAAAAGTTTTAGTTTTCGAGGGTAATAGCTACGTATGTTGAAAAAATGAAGATATTAGACTATTTTATGATTGCAAATGGTAAAGAATGTGATTAAAGGCTCTTTTCCTATGTCAAAAGTTTTAGTTTTCGAGGGTAATAGCTACGTATGTTGAAAAAATAAAGATATTAGACTATTTTATGATTGCACATGGTAAAGAATGTGATTAAAGGCTCTTCTCCTATTTCAAAAGTTCTAGTTTTCGAGGTTAATAGCTACGTATGTTGAAAAAATGAAGATATTAGACTATTTTATGATTGCAAATGGTAAAGAATGTGATTAAAGGCTCTTTTCCTATGTCAAAAGTTTTAGTTTTCGAGGGTAATAGCTACGTATGTTGAAAAAATGAAGACATTAGACTATTTTATGATTGCACATGGTAAAGAATGTGATTAAAGTCTTTTTTCCTATTTCAAAAGTTTTAGTTTTCGAGGGTAATAGCTACGTATGTTGAAAAAATGAAGATATTAGACTATTTTATGATTGCAAATGGTAAAGAATGTGATTAAAGGCTCTTTTCCTATGTCAAAAGTTTTAGTTTTCAAGGGTAATAGCTACGTATGTTGAAAAAATGAAGATATTAGACTATTTTATGATTGCACATGGTAAAGAATGTGATTAAAGGCTCTTTTTCTATTTCAAAAGTTTTAGTTTTCGAGGGTAATAGCTACGTATGTTGAAAAAATGAAGATATTAGACAATTTTATGATTGCACATGGTAAAGAATGTGATTAAAGGCTCTTTTCCTATTTCAAAAGTTTTAGATTTCGAGGGTAATAGCTACGTATGTTGAAAAAATGAAGATATTAGACTATTTTATGATTGCAAATTGTAAAGAATGTGATTAAAGGCTCTTTCCTATTTCAAAAGTTTTAGTTTTCGAGGGTAATAGCTATGTCTGTGGAAAAAATGAAGATATTTGACTATTTTATGATTGCACATGGTAAAGAATGTGATTAAAGGCACTTTTCCTATTTCAAAATTTTTAGTTTTCGAGGGTAATAGCTACGTATGTTGAAAAAATGAAGATATCAGACTATTTTATGATTGCAAATGGTAAAGAATGTGATTAAAGGCTCTTTTCCTATTTCAAAAGTTTTAGTTTTCGAGGGTAATAGCTACGTATGTTGAAAAAATGAAGATATTAGACTATTTTATGATTGCACATGGTAAAGAATGTGATTAAAGGCTCTTCTCCTATTTCAAAAGTTTTGGTTTCCGAGGGTAATAGCTACGTATGTTGAAAAAATGAAGATATTAGACTATTTTATGATTGCAAATGGTAAAGAATGTGATTAAAGGCTCTTTTCCTATGTCAAAAGTTTTAGTTTTCGAGGGTAATAGCTACGTATGTTGAAAAAATGAAGATATTAGACTATTTTATGATTGTATATGGTAATGAATGTGATTAAAGGCTCTTTTCCTATTTCAAAAGTTTTAGTTTTCGAGGGTAATAGCTACGTATGTTGAAAAAATGAAAATATTAGACTATTTTATGATTGCACATGGTAAAGAATGTGATTAAAGGTTCTTTTCCTATTTCAAAAGTTTTAGTTTTCGAGGGTAATAGCTATGTCTGTGAAAAAAATGAAGATATTAGACTATTTTATGATTGCACATGGTAAAGAGTGTGATTAAAGGCTCTTTTCCTATTTCAAAAGTTTTAGTTTTCGAGGGTAATAGCTATGTATGTTGAAAAAATGAAGATATTAGACTATTTTATGATTGTACATGGTAAAGAATGTGATTAAAGGCTCTTTTCCAATGTCAAAAGTATTAGTTTTCGAGGGTAATAGCTAGGTCTGTGGAAAAAATGAAGATATTAGACTATTTTATGATTGCACATGGTAAAGAATGTGATTAAAGGCTCTTTTCCTATTTCAAAAGTTTTAGTTTTCGAGGGTAATAGCTATGTCTGTTGAAAAAATGAAGATATTAGACCATTTTATGATTGCACATGGTAAAGAATGTGATTAAAGGCTCTTTTCCTATGTCAAAAGTTTTAGTTTTCGAGGGTAATAGCTACGTATGTTGAAAAAATGAAGATATTAGACTATTTTATGGTTGCAAATGGTAAAGAATGTGATTAAAGGCTCTTTTCCTATGTCAAAAGTTTTAGTTTTCGAGGGTAAAAGCACAAGAATGTGATTCAAGGCTCTTTTCCTATTTCAAAAGTTTTAGTTTTCGAGGGTAATAGCTACGTATGTTGAAAAAATGAAGATATTAGACTATTTTATGATTGCACATGGTAAAGAATGTGATTAAAGGCTCTTCTCCTATTTCAAAAGTTTTGGTTTCCGAGGGTAATAGCTACGTATGTTGAAAAAATGAAGATATTAGACTATTTTATGATTGCAAATGGTAAAGAATGTGATTAAAGGCTCTTTTCCTATGTCAAAAGTTTTAGTTTTCGAGGGTAATAGCTACGTATGTTGAAAAAATGAAGATATTAGACTATTTTATGATTGTATATGGTAATGAATGTGATTAAAGGCTCTTTTCCTATTTCAAAAGTTTTAGTTTTCGAGGGTAATAGCTACGTATGTTGAAAAAATGAAAATATTAGACTATTTTATGATTGCACATGGTAAAGAATGTGATTAAAGGTTCTTTTCCTATTTCAAAAGTTTTAGTTTTCGAGGGTAATAGCTATGTCTGTGAAAAAAATGAAGATATTAGACTATTTTATGATTGCACATGGTAAAGAGTGTGATTAAAGGCTCTTTTCCTATTTCAAAAGTTTTAGTTTTCGAGGGTAATAGCTATGTATGTTGAAAAAATGAAGATATTAGACTTTTTTATGATTGTACATGGTAAAGAATGTGATTAAAGGCTCTTTTCCAATGTCAAAAGTATTAGTTTTCGAGGGTAATAGCTAGGTCTGTGGAATAAAATGAGGATATTAGACTATTTTATGATTGCACATGGTAAAGAATGTGATTAAAGGCTCTTTTCCTATTTCAAAAGTTTTAGTTTTCGAGGGTAATAGCTATGTCTGTTGAAAAAATGAAGATATTAGACTATTTTATGATTGCACATGGTAAAGAATGTGATTAAAGGCTCTTTTCCTATGTCAAAAGTTTTAGTTTTCGAGGGTAATAGCTACGTATGTTGAAAAAATGAAGATATTAGACTATTTTATGATTGCAAATGGTAAAGAATGTGATTAAAGGCTCTTTTCCTATGTCAAAAGTTTTAGTTTTCGAGGGTAATAGCTTTGTCTGTGGAAATAATGAAGATATTAGACAATTTTATGATTGCACATGGTAAAGAATGTGATTAAAGGCTCTTTTCCTTTTTGAAAAGTTTTAGTTTTCAAGGGTAATAGCTACGTATGTTGAAAAAATGAAGAAATTATACTATTTTATGATTGCAAATGGTAAAGAATGTGAATAAAGGCTCTTATCCTATGTCAAAAGTTTTAGTTTTCGAGGGTAATAGCTACGTATGTTGAAAAAATGAAGATATTAAGACAATTTTTTGATTGCACATGGTAAAGAATGTGATTAAAGGCTCTTTTCCTATTTCAAAAGTTTTAGTTTTCGAGGGTAATAGCTACGTATGTTGAAAAAATGAAGATATTAGACTATTTTATGATTGCACATGGTAAAGAATGTGATTAAAGGCTCTTTTCCTATTTCAAAAGTTTTAGTTTTCGAGGGTAATAGCTACGTATGTTGAAAAAACGAAGATATTAGACTATTTTATGATTGCACATGGTAAAGAATGTGATTAAAGGCTCTTTTCCTATTTCAAAAGTTTTAGTTTTCGAGGGTAATAGCTACGTATGTTGAAAAAATGATGATACTAAACTATTTTATGATTGCAAATGGTAAAGAATGTGATTAAAGGCTCTTTTCCTATGTCAAAAGTTTTAGTTTTCGAGGGTAATAGCTACGTATGTTGAAAAAATGAAGATATTAGACAATTTGATGATTGCACATGGTAAAGAATGTGATTCAATGCTCTTTTCCTATTTCAAAAGTTTTAGTTTTCGAGGGTAATAGCTACGTATGTTGAAAAAATGAAGATATTAAACTATTTTATGATTGCACATGGTAAAGAATGTGATTAAAGGCTCTTTTTCTATTTCAAAACTTTAGTTTTCGAGGGTAATAGCTACATATGTTGAAAAAATGAAAATATTAGACAACTTTATGATTGCACATGGTAAAGAATGTGATTAAAGGCTCTTTTCCTATTTCAAAAGTTTTAGTTTTCGAGGGTAATAGCTACGTATGTTGAAAAAATGAAGATATTAGACTATTTTATGATTGCACATGGTAAAGAATGTGATTAAAGGCTCTTTTTCTATTTCAAAAGTTTTAGTTTTCGAGGGTAATAGCTACGTATGTTGAAAAAATGAAGATATTTGACAATTTTTTGATTGCACATGGTAAATAATGTGATTAAAGGCTCTTTTCCTATTTTAAAAGTTTTAGTTTTCGAGGGTAATAGCTACGTATGTTGAAAAAATGAAGATATTAGACTATTTTATGATTGCACATGGTAAAGAATGTGATTAAAGGCTCTTTTCCTATTTCAAAAGTTTTAGTTTCCGAGGGTAATAGCTACGTTTGTTGAAAAAATGAAGATATTAGACTATTTTATGATTGCAAATGGTAAAGAATGTGATTAAAGGCTCTTTTCCTATTTCAAAAGTTTTAGTTTTCGACGGTAATAGCTACGTATGTTGAAAAAATGATGATATTAGACTATTTTATGATTGCAAATGGTAAAGAATGTGATTAAAGGCTCTTTTCCTATGTCAAAAGTTTTAGTTTTCGAGGGTCATAGCTACGTATGTTGAAAAAATGAAGATATTAGACAATTTTATGATTGCACATGGTAAAGAATGTGATTAAAGGCTCTTTTCCTATTTCAAAAGTTTAAGTTTTCGAGGGTAATAGCTACGTATGTTGAAAAAAAGAAGATATTAGACTATTTTATGATTGCACATGGTAAAGAATGTGATTAAAGGCTCTTTTCCTATTTCAAAAGTTTTAGTTTTCGAGGGTAATAGCTACGTATGTTGAAAAAATGAAGATATTAGACAACTTTATGATTGCACATGGTAAAGAATGTGATTAAAGGCTCTTTTCCTATTTCAAAAGTTTTAGTTTTCGAGGGTAATAGCTTTGTCTGTGGAAAAAATGAAGATATTAGACTATTTTATGATTGCAAATGGTAAAGAATGTGATTAAAGGCTCTTTTCCTATGTCAAAAGTTTTAGTTTTCGAGGGTAATAGCTACGTATGTTGAAAAAATGAAGATATTAGACTATTTTATGATTGCAAATGGTAAAGAATGTGATTAAAGGCTCTTTTCCTATTTCAAAAGTTTTAGTTTTCGAGGGTAATAGCTATGTCTGTGGAAAAAATGAAGATGTTAGACTATTTTATGATTGTACATGGTAAAGAATGTGATTAAAGGCTCTTTTCCTATGTCAAAAGTTTTAGGTTTCGAGGGTAATAGCTACGTATGTTGAAAAAATGAAGATATTAGATTATTTTATGATTGCAAATGGTAAAGAATGTGATTAAAGGCTCTTTTCCTATTTCAAAAGTTTTAGTTTTCGAGGGTAATAGCTACGTATGTTGAAAAAATGAAGATATTAGACAATTTTATGATTGCAAATGGTAAAGAATGTGATTAAAGGCTCTTTTCCTATTTCAAAAGTTTTAGTTTTCGAGGGTAATAGCTACGTATGTTGAAAAAATGAAGATATTAGACTAATTTATGATTGCAAATGGTAAAGAATTTGATTAAAGGCTCTTTTCCTATTTCAAAAGTTTTAGTTTTCGAGGGTAATAGCTTTGTCTGTGGAAAAAATGAAGATATTAGACTATTATATGATTGCACGTGGTAAAGAATGTGATTAAAGGCTCTTTTCCCATTTCAAAAGTTTTAGTTTTCGGGGGTAATAGCTACGTATGTTGAAAAAATGAAGAAATTATACTATTTTATGATTGCAAATGGTAAAGAATGTGAATAAAGGCTCTTATCCTATGTCAAAAGTTTTAGTTTTCGAGGGTAATAGCTACGTATGTTGAAAAAAATGAAGATATTAAGACAATTTTTTGATTGCACATGGTAAAGAATGTGATTAAAGGCTCTTTTCCTATTTCAAAAGTTTTAGTTTTCGAGGGTAATAGCTACGTATGTTGAAAAAATGAAGATATTAGACTATTTTATGATTGCATATGGTAAAGAATGTGATTAAAGGCTCTTTTCCTATTTCAAAAGTTTTAGTTTTCGAGGGTAATAGCTACGTATGTTGAAAAAATGAAGATATTAGACTATTTTATGATTGCACATGGTAAAGAATGTGATTAAAGGCTCTTTTCCTATTTCAAAAGTTTTAGTTTTCGAGGGTAATAGCTACGTATGTTGAAAAAACGAAGATATTAGACTATTTTATGATTGCACATGGTAAAGAATGTGATTAAAGGCTCTTTTCCTATTTCAAAAGTTTTAGTTTTCGAGGGTAATAGCTAAGTATGTTGAAAAAATGATGATACTAAACTATTTTATGATTGCAAATGGTAAAGAATGTGATTAAAGGCTCTTTTCCTATGTCAAAAGTTTTAGTTTTCGAGGGTAATAGCTACGTATGTTGAAAAAATGAAGATATTAGACAATTTGATGATTGCACATGGTAAAGAATGTGATTCAATGCTCTTTTCCTATTTCAAAAGTTTTAGTTTTCGAGGGTAATAGCTACGTATGTTGAAAAAATGAAGATATTAAACTATTTTATGATTGCACATGGTAAAGAATGTGATTAAAGGCTCTTTTTCTATTTCAAAACTTTAGTTTTCGAGGGTAATAGCTACATATGTTGAAAAAATGAAAATATTAGACAACTTTATGATTGCACATGGTAAAGAATGTGATTAAAGGCTCTTTTCCTATTTCAAAAGTTTTAGTTTTCGAGGGTAATAGCTACGTATGTTGAAAAAATGAAGATATTAGACTATTTTATGATTGCACATGGTAAAGAATGTGATTAAAGGCTCTTTTTCTATTTCAAAAGTTTTAGTTTTCGAGGGTAATAGCTACGTATGTTGAAAAAATGAAGATATTAGACAATTTTTTGATTGCACATGGTAAATAATGTGATTAAAGGCTCTTTTCCTATTTTAAAAGTTTTAGTTTTCGAGGGTAATAGCTACGTATGTTGAAAAAATGAAGATATTAGACTATTTTATGATTGCACATGGTAAAGAATGTGATTAAAGGCTCTTTTCCTATTTCAAAAGTTTTAGTTTCCGAGGGTAATAGCTACGTTTGTTGAAAAAATGAAGATATTAGACTATTTTATGATTGCAAATGGTAAAGAATGTGATTAAAGGCTCTTTTCCTATTTCAAAAGTTTTAGTTTTCGACGGTAATAGCTACGTATGTTGAAAAAATGATGATATTAGACTATTTTATGATTGCAAATGGTAAAGAATGTGATTAAAGGCTCTTTTCCTATGTCAAAAGTTTTAGTTTTCGAGGGTCATAGCTACGTATGTTGAAAAAATGAAGATATTAGACAATTTTATGATTGCACATGGTAAAGAATGTGATTAAAGGCTCTTTTCCTATTTCAAAAGTTTAAGTTTTCGAGGGTAATAGCTACGTATGTTGAAAAAAAGAAGATATTAGACTATTTTATGATTGCACATGGTAAAGAATGTGATTAAAGGCTCTTTTCCTATTTCAAAAGTTTTAGTTTTCGAGGGTAATAGCTACGTATGTTGAAAAAATGAAGATATTAGACAACTTTATGATTGCACATGGTAAAGAATGTGATTAAAGGCTCTTTTCCTATTTCAAAAGTTTTAGTTTTCGAGGGTAATAGCTTTTTCTGTGGAAAAAAATGAAGATATTAGACTATTTTATGATTGCAAATGGTAAAGAATGTGATTAAAGGCTCTTTTCCTATGTCAAAAATTTTAGTTTTCGAGGGTAATAGCTACGTATGTTGAACAAATGAAGATATTAGACTATTTTATGATTGCAAATGGTAAATAATGTGATTAAAGGCTCTTTTCCTATTTCAAAAGTTTTAGTTTTCGAGGGTAATAGCTATGTCTGTGGAAAAAATGAAGATATTAGACTATTTTATGATTGTACATGGTAAAGAATGTGATTAAAGGCTCTTTTCCTATGTCAAAAGTTTTAGGTTTCGAGGGTAATAGCTACGTATGTTGAAAAAATGAAGATATTAGATTATTTTATGATTGCAAATGGTAAAGAATGTGATTAAAGGCTCTTTTCCTATTTCAAAAGTTTTAGTTTTCGAGGGTAATAGCTACGTATGTTGAAAAAATGAAGATATTAGACAATTTTATGATTGCAAATGGTAAAGAATGTGATTAAAGGCTCTTTTCCTATTTCAAAAGTTTTAGTTTTCGAGGGTAATAGCTACGTATGTTGAAAAAATGAAGATATTAGACTAATTTATGATTGCAAATGGTAAAGAATTTGATTAAAGGCTCTTTTCCTATTTCAAAAGTTTTAGTTTTCGAGGGTAATAGCTTTGTCTGTGGAAAAAATGAAGATATTAGACTATTATATGATTGCACGTGGTAAAGAATGTGATTAAAGGCTCTTTTTCCATTTCAAAAGTTTTAGTTTTCGGGGGTAATAGCTATATATGTTGAAAAAATGAAGATATTAGACTATTTTATGATTGCACATGGTAAAGAATGTGATTAAAGGCTCTTTTCCTATGTCAAAAGTTTTAGTTTTCGAGGGTAATAGCAACGTATGTTGAAAAAATGAAGATATTAGACTATTTTTTGATTGCAAATGGTAAAGAATAAAAGAGCCTTTAATCACATTCTTTACCATGTGCAATCATAAAATAGTCTAATATCTTCATTTTTTCAACATACGTAGCTATTACCTTCGAAAACTAAAACTTTTGAAATAGGAAAAGAGCCTTTAATCACATTCTTTACCATTTGCAATCATAAAATAGTCTAATATCTTCGTTTTTTCAACATAAGTAGCTATTACCCTCGAAAACTAAAACTTTTGAAATAGGAAAAGAGCCTTTAATCACATTCTTTACCATGTGCAATCATAAAATTGTCTAATATCTTCATTTTTTCAACATACGTAGCTATTACCCTCGAAAACTAAAACTTTTGAAATAGGAAAAGAGCCTTTAATCACATTATTTACCATGTACAATCATAAAATAGTCTAATATCTTCATTTTTTCAACATACGTAGCTATTACCCTCGAAAACTAAAACTTTTGAAATAGGAAAAGAGCCTTTAATCACATTCTTTACCATGTGCAATCATAAAATAGTCTAATATCTTCATTTTTTCCACATACGTAGCTATTACCCTCGAAAACTAAATTTCTTGACATAGGAAAAGAGCCTTTAATCACATTCTTTACCATTTGCAATCATAAAATAGTCTAATATCTTCATTTTTGAACATACGTAGCTATTACCCTCGAAAATTAAAACTTTTGAAATAGGAAAAGAGCCTTTAATCACATTCTTTACCATTTGCAATCATAAAATAGTCTAATATCTTCATTTTTTCCACATACGTAGCTGTTACCCTCGAAAACTAAAACTTTTGACATAGGAAAAGAGCCTTTAATCACATTCTTTACCATATTCAATAATAAAATAGTCTAATATCTTCATTTTTTCAACATATGTAGCTATTACCCTCGAAAACTAAAACTTTTGAAATAGGAAAAGAGCCTTTAATCATATTCTTTACCATTTGCAATCATAAAATAGTCTAATATCTTCATTTTTTCAACATACGTAGCTATTACCCTTGAAAACTAAAACTTTTGACATAGGAAAAGAGCCTTTAATTACATTCTTTACCATTTGCAATCATAAAATAGTCTAATATCTTCATTTTTTCAACATACGTAGCTATTACCCTCGAAAACTAAAACTTTTGAAATAGGAAAAGAGCCTTTAATCACATTCTTTACCATTTGCAATCATAAAATAGTCTAATACCTTCATTTTAATCACATTCTTTACCATTTGCAATCATGAAATAGTCCAATATCTTCATTTTTACAACATACGTGGCTATTACCCTCGAAAACTAAAACTTTTGAAATAGGTAATGAGCCTTTAATCACATTCTTTACCATGTGCAATCATAAAATAGTATAATATCTTCATTTTATCCACAGACCTAGCTATTACCCTCGAAAACTAAAACTTTTGAAATAGGAAAAAAGCCTTTAATCACATTCTTTACCATTTGCAATCATAAAATAGTCTAATATCTTCATTTTTTCAACATACGTAGCTCTTACCCCCGAAAACTAAAACTTTTGTAATAGGAAAAGAGCCTTTAATCACATTCTTTACCATGTGCAATCATAAAATAGTCTAATATCTTCATTTTTTCCACAGAATTAGCTATTACCCTCGAAAACTAAAACTTTTGAAATAGGAAAAGAGCCTTTAATCACATTCTTTACCATTTGCAATCATAAAATAGTCCAATATCTTCATTTTTCAACATACGTGGCTATTACCCTCGAAAACTAAAACTTTTGAAATAGGTAATGAGCCTTTAATCACATTCTTTACCATGTGCAATCATAAAATAGTCTAATATCTTCATTTTCTCCCCACACATAGCTATTACCCTCGAAAACTAAAACTTTTGAAATAGGAAAAGAGCCTTTAATCACCTTCTTTACCATGTGCAATCATAAAATAGTCTAATATCTTCATTTTTTCAAAATACGTAGCTATTACCCTCGAAAACTAAAACTTTTGACATAGGAAAAGAGCCTTTAATCACATTCTTTACCATTTGCAATCATAAAATAGTCTAATATCTTCATTTTTCAACATACGTAGCTATTACCCTCGAAGACTAAAACTTTTGAAACAGGAAAAGAGCCTTTAATCACATTCTTTACCATTTGCAATCATAAAATTGTCCAATATCTTCATTTTTTCCACATACGTAGCTATTACCCTCGAAAATTAAAACTTAAGACATAGAAAAAGAGCCTTTAATTACATTCTTTACCATTTGCAATCATAAAATAGTCTAATATCTTCATTTTTTCAACATACGTATCTATTACCCTCGAAAACTAAAACTTTTGAAATAGGAAAAGAGCCTTTAATCACATTCTTTACCATTTGCAATCATAAAATAGTCTAATACCTTCATTTTAATCACATTCTTTAATCACATTCTTTACCATTTGCAATCATAAAATAGTCCAATATCTTCATTTTTTCAACATACGTGGCTATTACCCTCGAAAACTAAAACTTTTGAAATAGGTAATGAGCCTTTAATCACATTCTTTACCATGTGCAATCATAAAATAGTCTAATATCTTCATTTTTTCCACAGACCTAGCTATTACCCTCGAAAAATAAAACTTTTGAAATATGAAAAAAGCCTTTAATCAAATTCTTTACCATTTACAATCATAAAATAGTCTAATATCTTCATTTTTTCAACATACGTAGCTCTTACCCCCAAAAACTAAAACTTTTGTAATAGGAAAAGAGCCTTTAATCACATTCTTTACCATGTGCAATCATAAAATAGTCTAATATCTTCATTTTTTCCACAGACATAGCTATTACCCTCGAAAACTAAGTCCAATATCTTCATTTTTTCAACATATGTGGCTATTACCCTCGAAAACTAAAACTTTTGAAATAGGTAATGAGCCTTTAATCACATTCTTCACCATCTGCAATCATAATATAGTCTAATATTTTCATTTTTTCCATAGACCTAGCTATTACCCTCGAAAACTAAAACTTTTAAAATAGGAAAAAAGGCTTTAATCACATTCTTTACCATTTGCAATCAAAAAATAGTCTAATATCTTCATTTTTTCAACATACGTAGCTCTTACCCCCGAAAACTAAAACTTTTGTAATAGGAAAAGAGCCTTTAATCACATTCTTTACCATGTGCAATCATAAAATAGTCTAATATCTTCATTTTTTCCACAGACAAGGCTCTTACCCTCGAAAACTAAAACTTTTGAAAAAGGAAAAGAGCCTTTAATCACATTCTTTACCATTTACAATAATAAAATAGTCTAATATCTTCATTTTTTTTAACATACGTAGCTATTACCCTCTTAAACTAAAACTTTTGACATAGGAAAAGTGCCTTTAATCACATTCTTTACCATTTGCAATCATAAAATAGTCTAATATCTTCATTTTTTCAACATACGTAGCTATTACCCTCGACAACTAAAACTTTTGAAATAGGAAAAGAGCCTTTAATCACATTCTTTACCATTTGCAATCATAAAATAGTCTAATATCTTCATTTTTTCAAAATACGTAGCTATTACCCTCGAAAACTAAAACTTTTGGCATAGGAAAAGAGCCTTTAATCACATTCTTTACCATTTGCAATCATAAAATAGTCTAATATCTTCATTTTTTCAACATACGTAGCTATTACCCTCGAAAACTAAAACTTTTGAAATAGGAAAAGAGCCTTTAATCACATTCTTTACCATGTGCAATCATAAAATAGTCGAATATCTTCATTTTTTCAACATACATAGCTATTACCCTCGAAAACTAAAACTTTTGACATAGGAAAAGAGCCTTTAATCACATTCTTTACCCTTCGCAATCATAAAATAGTCTAATATCTTCATTTTTTCAACATACGTAGCTATTACCCTCGAAAACTAAAACTTTTGAAATAGGAAAAGAGCCTTTAATCACATTCTTTACCATTTGCAATCATAAAATAGTCTAATATCTTCATTTTTTCAACATACTTAGCTATTACCCTCGAAAACTAAAACTTTTGAAATAGGAAAAGAGCCTTTAATCACATTCTTTACCATTTGCAATCATAAAATAGTCTAATATCTTCATTTTTTCAACATACGTAGCTATTACCATCGAAAACTAAAACTTTTGACATAGGAAAAGAGCCTTTAATCACATTCTTTACCATTTGCAATCATAAAATAGTTTAATATCTTCATTTTTTCAACATACATAGCTATTACCCTCAAAAATTAAAACTTTTGACATAGGAAAATAGCCTTTAATCACATTCTTTACCATTTGCAATCATAAAATAGTCTAATATCTTCATTTTTTCAACATACGTAGCTATTACCCTCGAAAACTAAAACTTTTGAAATAGGAACAGAGCCTTTAATCACATTCTTTACCATTTGCAATCATAAAATAGTCTAATATCTTCATTTTTTTTAACATACGTAGCTATTACCCTCGAAAACTCAAACTTTTGACATATGAAAAGAGCCTTTAATCACATTCTTTACCATTTGCAATCATAAAATAGTCTAATAGGGTAATAGCTACGTATGTTGAAAAAATGAAGATATTAGACTATTTAATGATTGCAAATGGTAAAGAATGTGATTAAAGGCTATTTTCCTATGTCAAAAGTTTTAGTTTTCGAGGGTAATAGCTACGTATGTTGAAAAAATGAAGATATTAGACTATTTTATGATTGCAAATGGTAAAGAATGTGATTAAAGGCTCTGTTCCTATTTTAAAAGTTTTAGTTTTCGAGGGTAATAGCTACGTATGTTGAAAAAATGAAGATATTAGACTATTTTATGATTGCAAATGGTAAAGAATGTGATTAAAGGCTATTTTCCTATGTCAAAAGTTTTAGTTTTCGAGGGTAATAGCTACGTATGTTGAAAAAATGAAGATATTAGACTATTTTATGATTGCAAATGGTAAAGAATGTGATTAAAGGCTCTTTTCCTATTTCAAAAGTTTTAGTTTTCGAGGGTAATAGCTACGTATGTTGAAAAAATGAAGATATTACCCTCGAAAACTAAAACTTTTGACATAGGAAAAGAGCCTTTAATCACATTCTTTACCATTTACAATCATAAAGTTGTCTAATATCTTCATTTTTTCAACATACGTAGCTATTACCCTCGAAAACTATAACTTTTGACATAGGAAAAGAGCCTTTAATCACATTCTTTACCATGTGCAATCATAAAATAGTCTAATATCTTCATTTTTTCCACAGACAAAGCTCTTACCCTCGAAAACTAAAACTTTTGAAATAGGAAAAGAGCCTTTAATCACATTCTTTACCATTTACAATCATAAAATAGTCTAATATCTTCATTTTTTTTAACATACGTAGCTATTACCCTCTTAAACTAAAACTTTTGACATAGGAAAAGTGCCTTTAATCACATTCTGTACCATTTGCAATCATAAAATAGTCTAATATCTTCATTTTTTCAACATACGTAGCTATTACCCTCGACAACTAAAACTTTTGAAATAGGAAAAGAGCCTTTAATCACATTCTTTACCATTTGCAATCATAAAATAGTCTAATATCTTCATTTTTTCAACATACGTAGCTATTACCCTCGAAAACTAAAACTTTTGAAATAGGAAAAAAGCCTTTAATCACATTCTTTACCATTTGCAATCATAAAATAGTCTAATATCTTCATTTTTTCAACATACGTAGCTATTACCCTCGAAAACTAAAACTTTTGAAATAGTAAAAGAGACTTTAATCACATTCTTTACCATGTGCAATCTTAAAATAGTCTAATATCTTCTATTTTTCAATATACCTAGCTATTACCCTCGAAAACTAATACTTTTGAAATAGGAAAAGAGCCTTTAATCACATTCTTTACCATGTGCAATCATAAAATTGTCTAATATCTTCATTTTTTCCACAGACAAAGCTCTTACCCTCGAGAACTAAAACTTTTGAAATAGGAATTGAGCCTTTAATCACATTCTTTACCATTTGCAATCATATAATAGTCTAATATCTTCATTTTTTCAACATATGTGGCTATTACCCTCGAAAACTAAAACTTTTGTAATAGGAAAAGAGCCTTTAATCACATTCTTTACCATGTGCAATCATAAAATTGTCTAATATCTTCATTTTTTCCACAGACAAAGCTCTTACCCTCGAAAACTAAAACTTTTGACATAGGAAAAGAGCCTTTAATCACATTCTTTACCATTTACAATCATAAAATTGTCTAATATCTTCATTTTTTCAACATACGTAGCTATTACCCTCGAAAACTATGACTTTTGACATAGGAAAAGAGCCTTTAATCACATTCTTTACCATGTGCAATCATATAATAGTCTAATATCTTCATTTTTTCAACATACGTAGCTATTACCCTCGAAAACTAAAACTT
Organism: Artemia franciscana; assembly: GCF_032884065.1. Classification (NCBI taxonomy): domain Eukaryota; kingdom Metazoa; phylum Arthropoda; class Branchiopoda; order Anostraca; family Artemiidae; genus Artemia; species Artemia franciscana. The sequence goes on from NW_027063915.1 coordinate 15,319, forward strand.
TTGACATAGGAAAATAGCCTTTAATCACATTCTTTACCATTTGCAATCATAAAATAGTCTAATATCTTCATTTTTTCAACTTACGTAGCTATTACCCTCGAATAGTAAAACTTTTGAAATAGGAACAGAGCCTTTAATCACATTCTTTACCATTTGCAATCATAAAATAGTCTAATATCTTCATTTTTTCAACATACCTAGCTATTACCCTCGAAAACTAAAACTTTTGACATAGGAAAAGAGCCTTTAATCACATCCTTTACCATTTGCAATCATAAAATAGTCTAATATCTTCATTTTTTCAACATACGTAGCTATTACCCTCGAAAACTAAAACTTTTGACATAGGAAAAGAGCCTTTAATCACATTCTTTACCATGTGCAATCATAAAATAGTCTAATATCTTCATTTTTTCAACATACGTAGCTATTACCCTCGAAAACTAAAACTTTTGACATAGGAAAAGAGCCTTTAATCACATTCTTTACCATTTGCAATCATAAAATAGTCTAATATCTTCATTTTTTCAACAACCGTAGCTATTACCCTCGAAAACTAAAACTTTTGAAATAGGAAAAGAGCCTTTAAGCACATTCTTTACCATGTGCAATCATAAAATTGTCTAATATCTTCATTTTTTCAACATACGTAGCTATTACCCTCGAAAACTAAAACTTTTGAAATAGGAAAAGAGCCTTTAATCACATTCTTTACCATGTGCAATCATAAAATAGTCTAATATCTTCATTTTTTCAACATACGTACCTATTACCCTCGAAAACTAAAACTTTTGACATAGGAAAAGAGCCTTTAATCACATTCTTTACCATTTACAATCATAAAATTGTCTAATATCTTCATTTTTTCAACATACGTAGCTATTACCCTCGAAAACTATAACTTTTGACATAGGAAAAGAGCCTTTAATCACATTCTTTCCCATGTGCAATCATAATATAGTCTAATATCTTCATTTTTTCCACAGACAAAGCTCTTACCCTCGAAAACTAAAACTTTTGAAATAGGAAAAGAGCCTTTAATCACATTCTTTACCATGTGCAATCATAAAATAGTCTAATATCTTCATTTTTTCAACATACGTAGCTATTACCCACGAAAACTAAAACTTTTGACATAGGAAAAGAGCCTTTAATCACATTCTTTACCATTTGCAATCATAAAATTGTCTAATATCTTCATTTTTTCCACAGACAAAGCTATTACCCTCGAAAACTAAAACTTTTGAAATAGGAAAAGAGCCTTTAATCACATTCTTTACCATTTGCAATATTAATTAGTCTAATATCTTAATTTTTTCAACATACGTAGCTATTACCCTCGAAAAATAAAACTTTTGACATAGGAAAAGAGCCTTTAATCACATTCTTTACCATTTGCAATCATAAAATAGTCTAATATCTTCATTTTTTCAACATACGTAGCTATTACCCTCGAAAACTAAAACTTTTGAAATAGGAAAAGAGCCTTTAATTACATTCTTTACCATTTGCAATCATAAATTAGTCTAATATCTTCATTTTTTCAACATACGTAGCTATTACCCTCGAAAACTAAAACTTTTGAAATAGGAAAAGAGCCTTTAATCACATTCTTTACCATGTGCAATCATAAAATTGTCTAATATCTTCATTTTTTCAACATACGTAGCTATTACCCTCGAAAACTAAAACTTTTGACTTAGAAAAAGAGACTTTAATCACATTCTTTACCATTTGCAATCATAAAATAGTCTAATATCTTCATTTTTTCAATATAAGTGGCTATTACCCTCGAAAACTAAAACTTTTGAAATAGGAAAAGAGTCTTTAATCACATTCTTTACCATTTGCAATCATAAAATAGTCTAATATCTTCATTTTTTCAATATACGTAGCTATTACCCTCGAAAACTAATACTTTTGAAATAGGAAAAGAGCCTTTAATCACATTCTTTACCATGTGCAATCATAAAATAGTCGAATATCTTCATTTTTTCAACATACGTAGCTATTACCCTCTAAAACTAAAACTTTTGACTTAGGAAAAGAGCCTTTAATCACATTCTTTACCATTTGCAATCATAAAATAATCTAATATCTTCATTTTTTCAACATACGTAGCTATTACCCTCGAAAACTAGAACTTTTAAAATAGGAACAGAGCCTTTAATCACATTCTTTACCATTTGCAATCATAAAATAGTCTAATATCTTCATTTTTTTTAACATACGTAGCTATTACCCTCGAAAACTAAAACTTTTGACATAGGAAAAGAGCCTTTAATCACATTCTTTACCATTTGCAATCATAAAATAGTCTAATAGGGTAAAAGCTACGTATGTTGAAAAAATGAAGATATTAGACTATTTTATGATTGCAAATGGTAAAGAATGTGATTAAAGGCTATTTTCCTATGTCAAAAGTTTTAGTTTTCGAGGGTAATAGCTACGTATGTTGAAAAAATGAAGATATTAGACTATTTTATGATTGCAAATGGTAAAGAATGTGATTAAAGGCTCTGTTCCTATTTCAAAAGTTTTAGTTTTCGAGGGTAATAGCCACGTATGTTGAAAAAATGAAGATATTAGACTATTTTATGATTGCAAATGGTAAAGAATGTGATTAAAGGCTATTTTCCTATGTCAAAAGTTTTAGTTTTCGAGGGTAATAGCTACGTATGTTGAAAAAATGAAGATATTAGACTATTTTATGATTGCAAATGGTAAAGAATGTGATTAAAGGCTCTTTTCCTATGTCAAAAGTTTTAGTTTTCGAGGGTAATAGCTACGTATGTTGAAAAAATGAAGATATTACCCTCGAAAACTAAAACTTTTGACATAGAAAAAGAGCCTGTAATCACATTCTTTACCATTTACAATCATAAAATTGTCTAATATCTTCATTTTTTCAACATACGTAGCTATTACCCTCGAAAACTATAACTTTTGACATAGGAAAAGACCCTTTAATCACATTCTTTACCATGTGCAATCATAAAATAGTCTAATATCTTCATTTTTTCCACAGACAAAGCTCTTACTCTCGAAAACTAAAACTTTTGAAATAGGAAAAGAGCCTTTAATCACATTCTTTACCATTTACAATCATAAAATAGTCTAATACCTTCATTTTTTTTAACATACGTAGCTATTACCCTCTTAAACTAAAACTTTTGACATAGGAAAAGTGCCTTTAATCACATTCTTTACCATTTGCAATCATAAAATAGTCTAATATCTTCATTTTTTCAACATACGTAGCTATTACCCTCGAAAACTAAAACTTTTGAAATAGGAAAAGAGCCTTTAATCATATTCTTTACCATTTGCAATCATAAAATAGTCTAATATTTTCATTTTTTCAACATACGTAGCTATTACCCTCGAAAACTAAAACTTTTGAAATAAGAAAAAAGCCTTTAATCACATTCTTTACCATTTGCAATCATAAAATAGTCTAATATCTTCATTTTTTCAACATACGTAGTTATTACCCTCGAAAACTAAAACTTTTGAAATAGTAAAAGAGACTTTAATCACATTCTTTACCATGTGCAATCTTAAAATAGTCTAATATCTTCTATTTTTCAATATACGTAGCTATTACCCTCGAAAACTAAAACTTTTGAAATAGGAAAAGAGCCTTTAATCACATTCTTTACCATGTGCAATCATAAAATTGTCTAATATCTTCATTTTTTCCACAGACAAAGCTCTTACCCTCGAAAACTAAAACTTTTGAAATAGGAATTGAGCCTTTAATCACATTCTTTACCATTTGCAATCATAAATTAGTCTAATATCTTCATTTTTTCAACATACGGAGCTATTACCCTCGAAAAATAAAACTTTTGACATAGGAAAAGAGCCTTTAATCACATTCTTTTCCATTTGCAATCATAAAATAGTCTAATATCTTCATTTTTTCAACATACGTAGCTATTACCCTGGAAAACTAAAACTTTTGAAATAGGAAAAGAGCCTTTAATCACATTCTTTACCATTTGCAATCATAAATTAGTCTAATATCTTCATTTTTTCAACATACGTAGCTATTACCCTCGAAAACTAAAACTTTTGAAATAGGAAAAGAGCCTTTAATCACATTCTTTACCATGTGCAATCATAAAATTGTCTAATATCTTCATTTTTTCAACATACGTAGCTATTACCCTCGAAAACTAAAACTTTTGACTTAGAAAAAGAGACTTTAATCACATTCTTTACCATTTGCAATCATAAAATAGTCTAATATCTTCATTTTTTCAACATAAGTGGCTATTACCCTCGAAAACTAAAACTTTTGAAATAGGAAAAGAGCCTTTAATCACATTCTTTACCATTTGCAATCATAAAATAGTCTAATATCTTCATTTTTTCAACATACGTAGCTATTACCCTCGAAAACTAATACTTTTGAAATAGGAAAAGAGCCTTTAATCACATTCTTTACCATGTGCAATCATAAAATAGTCGAATATCTTCATTTTTTCAGCATACGTAGCTATTACACTCTAAAACTAAAACTTTTGACATAGGAAAAGAGCCTTTAATCACATTCTTTACCATTTGCAATCATAAAATAATCTAATATCTTCATTTTTTCAACATACGTAGCTATTACCCACGAAAACTAAAACTTTTGAAATAGGAACAGAGCCTTTAATCACATTCTTTACCATTTGCAATCATAAAATAATCTAATATCTTCATTTTTTTTAACATACGTAGCTATTACCCTCTTAAACTAAAACTTTTGACATAGGAAAAGTGCCTTTAATCACATTCTTTACCATTTGCAATCATAAAATAGTATAATATCTTCATTTTTTCAACATACGTAGCTATTACCCTCGAAAACTAAAACTTTTGAAATAGGAAAAGAGCCTTTAATCATATTCTTTACCATTTACAATCATAAAATAGTCTAATATCTTCATTTTTTCAACATACGTAGCTATTACCCTCGAAAACTAAAACTTTTGAAATAGGAAAAGAGCCTTTAATCACATTCTTTACCATTTGCAATCATAAAATAGTCTAATATCTTCATTTTTTCAACATACGTAGCTATTACCCTCGAAAACTAAACTTTTGACATAGGAAAAGAGCCTTTAATCACATTCTTTACCATGTGCAATCATAGAATAGTCTAATATCTTCATTTTTTCAACATACGTAGCTATTACCCTCGAAAACTAAAACTTTTGACATAGGAAAAGAGCCTTTAATCACATTCTTTACCATTTGCAATCATAAAATAGTCTAATATCTTCATTTTTTCAACATACGTAGCTATTACCCTCGAAAACTAAAACTTTTGACATAGGAAAAGAGCCTTTAATCACATTCTTTACCATGTGCAATCATAAAATAGTCTAATATCTTCATTTTTTCAACATACGTAGCTATTACCCTCGAAAACTAAAACTTTTGAAATAGGAAAAGAGCATTTAAGCACATTCTTTACCATGTGCAATCATAAAATAGTCTAATATCTTCATTTTTTCAACATACGTAGCTATTACCCTCGAAAACTAAGACTTTTGAAATAGGAAAAGAGCCTTTAATCACATTCTTTACCATGTGCAATCATAAAATAGTCTAATATCTTCATTTTTTCAACATACGTAGCTATTACCCTCGAAAACTAAAACTTTTGACATAGGGAAAGAGCCTTTCCATTTACAATCATAAAATTGTCTAATATCTTCATTTTTTCAACATACGTAGCTAATACCCTCGAAAACTAAAACTTTTGACATAGGAAAAGAGCCTTTAATCACATTCTTTACCATTTGCAATCATAAAATTGTCTAATATCTTCATTTTTTCCACAGACAAAGCTATTACCCTCGAAAACTAAAACTTTTGAAATAGGAAAAGAGCCTTTAATCACATTCTTTACCATTTGCAATCATAAATTAGTCTAATATCTTCATTTTTTCAACATACGTAGCTATTACCCTCGAAAAATAAAACTTTTGACATAGGAAAAGAGCCTTTAATCACATTCTTTACCATTTGCAATCATAAAATAGTCTAATATCTTCATTTTTTTCAACATACGTAGCTATTACCCTGGAAAACTAAAACTTTTGAAATAGGAAAAGAGCCTTTAATCACATTCTTTACCATTTGCAATCATAAATTAGTCTAATATCTTCATTTTTTCAACATACGTAGCTATTACCCTCGAAAACTAAAACTTTTGACTTAGAAAAAGAGACTTTAATCACATTCTTTACCATTTGCAATCATAAAATAGTCTAATATCTTCATTTTTTCAACATAAGTGGCTATTACCCTCGAAAACTCAAACTTTTGAAATAGGAAAAGAGCCTTTAATCACATTCTTTACCATTTGCAATCATAAAATAGTCTAATATCTTAATTTTTTCAACATATGTAGCTATTACCCTCGAAAACTAATACTTTTGAAATAGGAAAAGAGCCTTTAATCACATTCTTTACCATGTGCAATCATAAAATAGTCGAATATCTTCATTTTTTCAACATACGTAGCTATTACCCTCTAAAACTAAAACTTTTGACATAGGAAAAGAGCCTTTAATCACATTCTTTACCATTTGCAATCATAAAATAATCTAATATCTTCATTTTTTCAACATACGTAGCTATTACCCTCGAAAACTAAAACTTTTGAAATAGGAACAGAGCCTTTAATCACATTCTTTACCATTTGCAATCATAAAATAGTCTAATATCTTCATTTTTTTTAACATACGTAGCTATTACCCTCTTAAACTAAAACTTTTGACATAGGAAAAGTGCCTTTAATCACATTCTTTACCATTTGCAATCATAAAATAGTATAATATCTTCATTTTTTCAACATACGTAGCTATTACCCTCGAAAACTAAAACTTTTGAAATAGGAAAAGAGCCTTTAATCATATTCTTTACCATTTACAATCATAAAATAGTCTAATATCTTCATTTTTTCAACATACGTAGCTATTACCCTCGAAAACTAAAACTTTTGAAATAGGAAAAGAGCCTTTAATCACATTCTTTACCATTTGCAATCATAAAATAGTCTAATATCTTCATTTTTTCAACATACGTAGCTATTACCCTCGAAAACTAAACTTTTGACATAGGAAAAGAGCCTTTAATCACATTCTTTACCATGTGCAATCATAAAATAGTCTAATATCTTCATTTTTTCAACATACGTAGCTATTACCCTCGAAAACTAAAACTTTTGACATAGGAAAAGAGCCTTTAATCACATTCTTTACCATTTGCAATCATAAAATAGTCTAATATCTTCATTTTTTCAACATACGTAGCTATTACCCTCGAAAACTAAAACTTTTGACATAGGAAAAGAGCCTTTAATCACATTCTTTACCATGTGCAATCATAAAATAGTCTAATATCTTCATTTTTTTCAACATACGTAGCTATTACCCTCGAAAACTAAAACTTTTGAAATAGGAAAAGAGCCTTTAAGCACATTCTTTACCATGTGCAATCATAAAATAGTCTAATATCTTCATTTTTTCAACATACGTAGCTATTACCCTCGAAAACTAAGACTTTTGAAATAGGAAAAGAGCCTTTAATCACATTCTTTACCATGTGCAATCATAAAATAGTCTAATATCTTCATTTTTTCAACATACGTAGCTATTACCCTCGAAAACTAAAAGTTTTGACATAGGGAAAGAGCCTTTAATCACATTCTTTACCATTTACAATCATAAAATTGTCTAATATCTTCATTTTTTCAACATACGTAGCTAATACCCTCGAAAACTATAACTTTTGACATAGGAAAAGAGCCTTTAATCACATTCTTTACCATGTGCAATCATAAAATAGTCTAATATCTTCATTTTTTCCACAGACAAAGCTCTTACCCTCGAAAACTAAAACTTTTGAAATAGGAAAAAAGCCTTTAATCACATTCTTTACCATTTACAATCATAAAATAGTCTAATATCTTCATTTTTTTTAACATACGTAGCTATTACCCTCGAAAATTAAAACTTTTGACATAGGAAAAGAGCCTTTAATCACATTCTTTACCATTTGCAATCATAAAATTGTCTAATATCTTCATTTTTTCCACAGACAAAGCTATTACCCTCGAAAACTAAAACTTTTGAAATAGGAAAAGAGCCTTTAATCACATTCTTTACCATTTGAAATCATAAAATAGTCTAATATCTTCATTTTTTCAACATACGTAGCTATTACCCTCGAAAACTAAAACTTTTGAAATAGGAAAAGAGCCTTTAATCCCATTCTTTACCATTTGCAATCATAAATTAGTCTAATATCTTCATTTTTTCAACATACGTAGCTATTACCCTCGAAAACTAAAACTTTTGAAATAGGAAAAGAGCCTTTGATCACATTCTTTACCATGTGCAATCATAAAATTGTCTAATATCTTCATTTTTTCAACATACGTAGCTATTACCCTCGAAAACTAAAACTTTTGACATAGAAAAAGAGCCTTTAATCACATTCTTTACCATTTGCAATCATAAAATAGTCTAATATCTTCATTGTTTCAACATAAGTAGCTATTACCCTCGAAAACTAAAACTTTTGAAATAGGAAAAGAGCCTTTAATCACATTCTTTACCATTTGCAAACATAAAATAGTCTAATATCTTCATTTTTTCAACATACGTAGCTATTACCCTCGAAAACTAATACTTTTGAAATAGGAAAAGAGCCTTTAATCACATTCTTTACCATGTGCAATCATAAAATAGTCGAATATCTTCGTTTTTTTAACATACGTAGCTATTACCCTCTAAAACTAAAACTTTTGACATAGGAAAAGAGCCTTTAATCACATTCTTTACCATTTGCAATCATAAAATAATCTAATATCTTCATTTTTTCAACATACGTAGCTATTACCCTCGAAAACTAAAACTTTTGAAATAGGAACAGAGCCTTTAATCACATTCTTTACCATTTGCAATCATAAAATAGTCTAATATCTTCATTTTTTTTAACATACGTAGCTATTACCCTCGAAAACTAAAACTTTTGACATAGGAAAAGTGCCTTTAATCACATTCTTTACCATTTGCAATCATAAAATAGTCTAATATCTTCATTTTTTCAACATACGTAGCTATTACCCTCGAAAACTAAAACTTTTGAAATAGGAAAAGAGCCATTAATCACATTCTTTACCATTTGCAATCATAAAATAGTCTAATATCTTCATTTTTTCATCATACGTAGCTATTACCCTCGAAAACTAAAACTTTTGAAATAGGAAAAGAGCCTTTAATCACATTCTTTACCATTTGCAATCATAAAATAGTCTAATATCTTCATTTTTTCAACATACGTAGCTATTACCCTCGAAAATTAAAACTTTTGACATAGGAAAAGAGCCTTTAATCACATTCTTTACCATTTGCAATCATAAAATAGTCTAATATCTTCATTTTGTCAACATACGTAGCTATTACCCTCGAAAATTAAACTTTTGACATAGGAAAAGAGCCTTTAATCACATTCTTTACCATGTGCAATCATAAAATAGTCTAATATCTTCATTTTTTCAACATACGTAGCTATTACCCTCGCAAACTAAAACTTTTGACATAGGAAAAGAGCCTTTAATCACATTCTTTACCATTTGCAATCATAAAATAGTCTAATATCTTCATTTTTTCAACATACGTAGCTATTACCCTCGAAAACTAATACTTTTGAAATAGGAAAAGAGCCTTTAATCACATTCTTTACCATGTGCAATCATAAAATAGTCGAATATCTTCATTTTTTCAACATACGTAGCTATTACCCTCTAAAACTAAAACTTTTGAAATAGGAAAAGAGCCTTTAATCACATTCTTTACCATTTGCAATCATAAAATAGTCTAATATCTTCATTTTTTTTAACATACGTAGCTATTACCCTCGAAAACTAAAACTTTTGACATAGGAAAAGTGCCTCTAATCACATTCTTTACCATTTGCAATCATAAAATAGTCTAATATCTTCATTTTTTCAACATACGTAGCTATTACCCTCGAAAACTAAAACTTTTTAAATAGGAAAAAAGCCTTTAATCACATTCTTTACCATTTGCAATCATAAAATAGTCTAATATCTTCATTTTTTCAACATACGTAGCTATTACCCTCGAAAACTAAAACTTTTGAAATAGGAAAAGAGCCTTTAATCACATTCTTTACCATTTGCAATCATAAAATAGTCTAATACCTTCATTTTTTCAACATACGTAGCTATTACCCTCGAAAACTAAAACTTTTGACATAGGAAAAGAGCCTTTAATCACATTCTTTACCATTTGCAATCATAAAATAGTCTAATATCTTCATTTTTTCAACATACGTAGCTATTACCCTCGAAAACTAAACTTTTGAAATAGGAAAAGAGCCTTTAATCAAATTCTTTACCATTTGCAATCATAAATTAGTCTAATATCTTCATTTTTTCAACATACGTAGCTATTACCCTCGAAAACTAAAACTTTTGAAATAGGAAAAGAGCCTTTGATCACATTCTTTACCATGTGCAATCATAAAATTGTCTAATATCTTCATTTTTTCAACATACGTAGCTATTACCCTCGAAAACTAAAACTTTTGACATAGAAAAAGAGCCTTTAATCACATTCTTTACCATTTGCAATCATAAAATAGTCTAATATCTTCATTTTTTCAACATAAGTAGCTATTACCCTCGAAAACTAAAACTTTTGAAATAGAAAAAGAGCCTTTAATCACATTCTTTACCATTTGCAAACATAAAATAGTCTAATATCTTCATTTTTTCAACATACGTAGCTATTACCCTCGAAAACTAATACTTTTGAAATAGGAAAAGAGCCTTTAATCACATTCTTTACCATGTGCAATCATAAAATAGTCGAATATCTTCGTTTTTTTTAACATACGTAGCTATTACCCTCTAAAACTAAAACTTTTGACATAGGAAAAGAGCCTTTAATCACATTCTTTACCATTTGCAATCATAAAATAATCTAATATCTTCATTTTTTCAACATACGTAGCTATTACCCTCGAAAACTAAAACTTTTGAAATAGGAACAGAGCCTTTAATCACATTCTTTACCATTTGCAATCATAAAATAGTCTAATATCTTCATTTTTTTTTAACATACGTAGCTATTACCCTCGAAAACTAAAACTTTTGACATAGGAAAAGAGCCTTTAATCACATTCTTTACCATTTGCAATCATAAAATAGTCTAATATCTTCATTTTTTTCAACATACGTAGCTATTACCCTCGAAAACTAAAACTTTTGAAATAGGAAAAGAGCCATTAATCACATTCTTTACCATTTGCAATCATAAAATAGTCTAATATCTTCATTTTTTCATCATACGTAGCTATTACCCTCGAAAACTAAAACTTTTGAAATAGGAAAAGAGCCTTTAATCATATTCTTTACCATTTGCAATCATAAAATAGTCTAATATCTTCATTTTTTCAACATACGTAGCTATTACCCTCGAAAACTAATACTTTTGAAATAGGAAAAGAGCCTTTAATCACATTATTTACCATGTGCAATCATAAAATAGTCGAATATCTTCATTTTTTCAACATACGTAGCTATTACCCTCGAAAACTAAAACTTTTGAAATAGGAAAAGAGCCTTTAATCACATTCTTTACCATTTGCAATCATAAAATAATCTAATATCTTCATTTTTTCAACATACGTAGCTATTACCCTCGAAAACTAAAACTTTTGAAATAGGAACAGAGCCTTTAATCACATTCTTTACAATTTGCAATCATAAATAGTCTAATATCTTCATTTTTTTTAACATACGTAGCTATTACCCTCGAAAACTAAAACTTTTGACATAGGAAAAGTGCCTCTAATCACATTCTTTACCATTTGCAATCATAAAATAGTCTAATATCTTCATTTTTTCAACATACGTAGCTATTACCCTCGAAAACTAAAACTTTTTAAATAGGAAAAAAGCCTTTAATCACATTCTTTACCATTTGCAATCATAAAATAGTCTAATATCTTCATTTTTTCAACATACGTAGCTATTACCCTCGAAAACTAAAACTTTTGAAATAGGAAAAGAGCCTTTAATCACATTCTTTACCATTTGCAATCATAAAATAGTCTAATACCTTCATTTTTTCAACATACGTAGCTATTACCCTCGAAAACTAAAACTTTTGACATAGGAAAAGAGCCTTTAATCACATTCTTTACCATTTGCAATCATAAAATAGTCTAAAATCTTCATTTTTTCAACATTTGTAGCTATTACCCTCGAAAACTAAAACTTTTGACATAGGAAAAGAGCCTTTAATCACATTCTTTACCATGTGCAATCATAAAATAGTCTAATATCTTCATTTTTTCAATATACGTAGCTATTACCCTCGAAAACTAAAACTTTTGACATAGGAAAAGAGCCTTTAATCACATTCTTTACCATTTGCAATCATAAAATAGTCTAATATCTTCATTTTTTCAACATACGTAGCTATTACCCTCGAAAACTAAAATTTTGAAATAGGAAAAGAGCCTTTAATCACATTCTTTACCATTTGCAATCATAAAATAGTCTAATATCTTCATTTTTTCAACATACGTAGCTATTACCCTCGAAAACTAAAACTTTTGAAATAGGAAAAGAGCCTTTAATCACATTCTTTACCATTTGCAATCATATAATAGTCTAATATCTTCATTTTTTCAACATACGTAGCTATTAACCTCGAAAACTAAAACTTTTGAAATAGGAAGAGAGCCTTTAATCACATTCTTTACCATGTGCAATCTTAAAATAGTCTAATATCTTCATTTTTTCAACATACGTAGCTATTACCCTGGAAAACTAAAACTTTTGAAATAGGAAAAGAGCCTTTAATCACATTCTTTACCATGTGCAATCATAAAATTGTCCAATATCTTCATTTTTTCCACAGACAAAGCTGTTACCCTCGAAAACTAAAATTTTTGAAATAGGAATTGAGCCTTTAATCACATTCTTTACCATTTGCAATCATATAATAGTCTAATATCTTCATTTTTTCAACATATGTAGCTATTACCCTTGAAAACTAAAACTTTTGAAATAGGAAAAGAGCCTTTAATAACATTCTTTACCATGTGCAATCATAAAATTGTCTAATATCTTCATTTTTTCCACAGACAAAGCTATTAACCTCGAAAACTAAAACTTTTGAAATATGAAAAGAGCCTTTAATCACATTCTTTACCATTTGCAATCATAAAATAGTCTAATATCTTCATTTTTTCAACATACGTAGCTATTACCCTCGAAAACTAAAATTTTTGAAATAGGAAAAGAGCCTTTAATCATATTCTTTACCATGTGCAATCATAAAATTGTCTAATATCTTCATTTTTTCAACATACGTAGCTATTACCCTCGAAAACTAAAACTTTTGAAATAGGAACAGAGCCTTTAATCACATTCTTTACCATTTGCAATCATAAAATAGTCTAATATCTTCATTTTTTCAACATACGTAGCTATTACCCTCGAAAACTAAAACTTTTGAAATAGGAAAAGAGCCTTTAATCACATTCTTTACCATTTGCAATCATAAAATAGTCTAATATCTTCATTTTTTCAACATACGTAGCTATTACCCTCGAAAACTAAAACTTTTGACATAGGAAAAGAGCCTTTAATCACATTCTTTACCATTTGCAATCATAAAATTGTCTAATATCTTCATTTTTTCAACATTTGTAGCTATTACCCTCGAAAACTAAAACTTTTGACATAGGAAAAGAGCCTTTAATCACATTCTTTACCATGTGCAATCATAAAATAGTCTAATATCTTCATTTTTTCAACATACGTAGCTATTACCCTCGAAAACTAAAACTTTTGACATAGGAAAAGAGCCTTTAATCACATTCTTTACCATTTACAATCATAAAATAGTCTAATATCTTCATTTTTTCAACATACGTAGCTATTACCCTCGAAAACTAAAATTTTGAAATAGGAAAAGAGCCTTTAATCACATTCTTTACCATTTGCAATCATAAAATAGTCTAATATCTTCATTTTTTCAACATGCGTAGCTATTACCCTCGAAAACTAAAACTTTTGAAATAGGAAAAGAGCCTTTAATCACATTCTTTACCATTTGCAATCATAAAATAGTCTAATATCTTCATTTTTTCAACATACGTAGCTATTACCCTCGAAAACT
>NW_027063916.1:0-29512 GCF_032884065.1 Artemia franciscana
ACATAGCTATTACCCTCGAAAACTAAAACTTTTGAAATAGGAAAAGAGCCTTTAATCACATTCTTTACTATGTGCAATCATAAAATAGTCTAATATCTTCATTTTTTCAACATACGTAGCTATTACCCTCGAAAACTAAAACTTTTGACATAGGAAAAGAGCATTTAATCACATTATTTACCATTTGCAATCATAAAATAGTCTAATATCTTCATTTTTTCAACATACGTAGCTATTACCCTCGAAAACTAAAACTTTTGAATAGGAAAAGAGCCTTTAATCACATTCTTTACCATTTGCAATCATAAAATAGTCTAATATCTTATTTTTTCAACATACGTAGCTATTACCCTCGAAAACTAAAACTTTTGACATAGGAAAAGAGCCTTTAATCACATTCTTTACCATGTGCAATCATAAAATAGTCTAATATCTTCAGTTTTTCAACATACGTAGCTATTACCCTCGAAAACTAAAACTTTTGACATAGGAAAAGAGCCTTTAATCACATTCTTTACCATTTGCAATTATTTTTTCCACAGACAAAGCTATTACCCTCGAAAACTAAAACTTTTGAAATAGGAAAAGAACCTTTAATCACATTCTTTACCATTTGCAATCATAAAATAGTCTAATATCTTCATTTTTTCAACATACGTAGCTATTACCCTCGAAAACTAAAACTTTTGACATATGAAAAGAGCCTTTAATCACATTCTTTACCATTTGCAATCATAAAATAGTCTAATATCTTCATTTTTTCAACATTCGTAGCTATTACCCTCGAAAAGTAAAACTTTCGAAATAGGAAAAGAGCCTTTAATCACATTCTTTACCATGTGCAATCATAAAATAGTCTAATATCTTCATTTTTTTAACATACGTAGCTATTACCCTCAAAAACTAAAACTTTTGACATAGGAAAAGAGCCTTTAATCACATTCTTTACCATCTGCAATCATAAAATAGTCTAATATCTTCATTTTTTCAACTTACCTAGCTATTACCCTCGAAAACTAAAACTTTTGAAATAGGAAAAGAGCTTTTAATCACATTCTTTACCATGTGCAATCATAAAATTGTCTAATATCTTCATTTTTTCCACAGACAAAGCTCTTACCCCCGAAAACTAAACCTTTTGAAATAGGAAAAGAGCCTTTAATCACATTCTTTACCATTTGAAATCATAAAATAGTCTAATATCTTCATTTTTTCCACAGACATAGCTATTACCCTCGAAAACTAAAACTTTTAACATAGGAAAAGAGCCTTTAAGCACATTCTTTACCATGTGCAATCATAAAATAGTCTAATATCTTCATTTTTCCAACATACGTAGCTATTACCCTCGAAAACTAAAACTTTTGAAATAGGAAAAGAGCCTTTAATCACATTCTTTACCATTTGAAATCATAAAATAGTCTAATATCTTCATTTTTTCAACATACGTAGCTATTACCCTCGAAAACTAAAACTTTTGAAATAGGAAAAGAGCCTTTAATCACATTCTTTACCATGTGCAAACATAAAATAGTCTAATATCTTCATTTTTTCAACATACGTAGCTATTACCCTCGAAAACTAAAACTTTTGACATAGGAAAAGAGCCTTTAATCACACTCTTTACCATTTGCAATCATAAAATAGTCTAATATCTTCATTTTTTTCAACATACGTAGCTATTACCCTCGAAAACTAAAACTTTTGACATAGGAAAAGAGCCTTTAATCACATTCTTTACCATGTGCAAACATAAAATAGTTTAATATCTTCATTTTTTCAACATACGTAGCTATTACCCTCGAAAACTAAAACTTTTGACATAGGAAAATAGCCTTTAATCACATTCTTTACCATTTGCAATCATAAACTAGTCTAATATCTTCATTTTTTCAACATACGTAGCTATTACCCTCGAAAACTAAAACTTTTGACATAGGAAAAGAGCCTTTAATCACATTCTTTACCATTTGCAATCATAAAATTGTCTAATATCTTCATTTTTTCAAAATACGTAGCTATTACCCTCGAAAACTAAAACTTTTGACATAGGAAAAGAGCCTTCAATCAAATTCTTTACCATTTGCATTCATAAAATAGTCTAATATCTTCATTTTTTCCACGGACATAGCTATTACCCTCGAAAACTAAAACTTTTGAACTAGGAAAACAGCCTTTAATCACATTCTTTACCATTTGCAATCGTAAAATAGTCTAATATCTTCATTTTTTCAACATACGTAGCTATTACCCTCGAGAACTAAAACTTTTGAAATAGGAAAAGAGCCTTTAATCACATTCTTTACCATTTGCAATCATAAAATAGTCTAATATCTTCATTTTTTCAACATACTTAGCTATTACCCTCGAAAACTAAAACTTTTGAAATAGGAAAAGAGCCTTTAATCACATTCTTTACCATGTGCAATCATAAAATAGTCTAATATCTTCATTTTTTCAACATACGTAGCTATTACCCTCGAAAACTAATACTTTTGACATAGGAAAAGAGCCTTTAATCACATTCCTTACCATGTGCAATAATAAAATAGTCTATCGTCTTCTTTTTTTCAACATACGTAGCTATTACCCTCGAAAACTAAAACTTTTGAAATAGGAAAAGAGCCTTTAATCACATTCTTTACAATTTGCAATCATAAAATAGTCTAATATCTTCATTTTTTCAACATACGTAGCTATTACCCTCGAAAACTAAAACTTTTGAACTAGGAAAAGAGCCTTTAATCACATTCTTTACCATTTGCAATTATAAAAGAGTCTAATATCTTCATGTTTTCAACATACGTAGCTATTACCCTCGAAAAATAAAACTTTTGAAATAGGAAAAGAGCCTTTAATCACATTCTTTACCATGTGCAATCATAAAATAGTCTAATATCTTATTTTTTCAACATACGTAGCTATTACCCTCGAAAACTAAAACTTTTGACATAGGAAAAGAGCCTTTAATCACATTCTTTACCATGTGTAATCATAAAATAGTCTAATATCTTCATTTTTTCAACATACGTAGCTATTACCCTCGAAAACTAAAACTTTTGACATAGGAAAAGAGCCTTTAATCACATTTTTTACCATTTGCAATCATAAAATAGTCTAATATATTCATTTTTTCAACATACGTAGCTATTACCCTCGAAAACTAAAACTTTTGAAATAGGAAAAGAGCCTTTAATCACATTCTTTACCATTTGCAATCATAAAATAGTCTAATATCTAATTTTTTCAACATACGTAGCTATTACCCTCAAAAATTAAAACTTTTGACATAGGAAAAGAGCCTTTAATCACATTCTTTACCATTTGCAATCACAAAATAGTCTAATATCTTCATTTTTTCAACATTCGTAGCTATTACCCTCGAAAAGTAAAACTTTTGAAATAGGAAAAGAGCCTTTAACCACATTCTTTACCATGTGCAATCATAAAATAGTCTAATATCTTCATTTTTTCAACATACATAGCTATTACCCTCGAAAACTAAAACTTTTGACATAGGAAAAGAGCCTTTAATCACATTGCAATCACCATTTGCAATCATAAAATAGTCTAATATCTTCATTTTTTCAACATACGTAGCTATTACCCTCGAAAACTAAAACTTTTGAAATAGGAAAAGAGCCTTTAATCACATTCTGTACCATGTGCAATCATAAAATTGTCTAATATCTTCATTTTTTCCACAGACAAAGCTCTTACCCCCGAAAACTAAAACTTTTGAAATAGGAAAAGAGCCTTTAATCACATTCTTTACCATTTGCAATCATAAAATAGTCTAATATCTTCATTTTTTCCACAGACAAAGCTATTACCCCCGAAAACTAAAACTTTTGAAATAGGAAAAGAGCCTTTAAGCACATTCTTTACCATGTGCAATCATAAAATAGTCTAATATCTTCATTTTTCCAACATACGTAGCTATTACCCTCGAAAACCAAAACTTTTGAAATAGGAAAAGAGCCTTTAATCACATTCTATACCATTTGCAATCATAAAATAGTCTAATATCTTCATTTTTTCAACATACGTAGCTATTACCCTCGAAAACTAAAATTTTTGACATAGGAAAAGAGCCTTTAATCACATTCTTTACCATTTACAATCATAAAATAGTCTAATATCTTCATTTTTTCAACATACTTAGCTATTACCCTCGAAAACTAAAACTTTTGAAATAGGAAAAGAGCCTTTAATCACATTCTTTACCATGTGCAAACATAAAATAGTCTAATATCTTCATTTTTTCAACATACGTAGCTATTACCCTCGAAAACTAAAGTTTTGACATAGGAAATTAGCCTTTAATCACATTCTTTACCATTTGCAATCATAAAATAGTCTAATATCTTCATTTTTTTCAACATACGTAGCTATTACCCTCGAAAACTAAAACTTTTGACATAGGAAAAAAGCCTTTAATCACATTCTTTACCATTTGCAATCATAAAATTGTCTAATATCTTCATTTTTTTCAAAATACGTAGCTATTCCCCTCGAAAACTAAAACTTTTGACATAGGAAAAGAGCCTTCAATCAAAATCTTTACCATTTGCAATCATAAAATAGTCTAATATCTTCATTTTTTCAACATACGTAGCTATTACCCTCGAAAACTAAAACTTTTGAAATAGGAAAAGAGCCTTTAATCACATTCTTTACCATTTGCAATCATAAAATAGTCTAATATCTTATTATTTCAACATACGTAGCTATTACCCTCGAAAACTAAAACTTTTGACATAGGAAAAGAGCCTTTAATCACATTCTTTACCATGTGCAATCATAAAATAGTCTAATATCTTCATTTTTTCAACATACGTAGCTATTACCCTCGAAAACTAAAACTTTTGACATAGGAAAAGAGCCTTTAATCACATTCTTTACCATTTGCAATCATTATTTCCACAGACAAAGCTATTACCCTCGAAAACTAAAACTTTTGAAATAGGAAAAGAGCCTTAAATCACATTCTTTACCATTTGCAATCATAAAATAGTCTAATATCTTCATTTTTTCAACATACGTAGCTATTACCCTCGAAAACTAAAACTTTTGACATAGGAAAAGAGCCTTTAATCACATTCTTTACCATTTGCAATCATAAAATAGTCTAATATCTTCATTTTTTCAACATTCGTAGCTATTACCCTCGAAAATAAAACTTTTGAAATAGGAAAAGAGCCTTTAATCACATTCTTTACCATTTGCAATCATAAAATAGTCTAATATCTTCATTTTTTCAACATACGTAGCTATTACCCTCGAAAACTAAAACTTTTGAAATAGGAAAAGAGCCTTTAATCACATTCTTTACCATTTGCAATCATAAAATAGTCTAATATCTTATTTTTTCAACATACGTAGCTATTACCCTCGAAAACTAAAACTTTTGAAATAGGAAAAGAGCCTTTAATCACATTCTTTACCATGTGCAATCATAAAATAGTCTAATATCTTCATTTTTTCAACATACGTAGCTATTACCCTCGAAAACTAAAACTTTTGACATAGGAAAAGAGCCTTTAATCACATTCTTTACCATTTGCAATCATTTTTTCCACAGACAAAGCTATTACCCTCGAAAACTAAAACTTTTGAAATAGGAAAAGAGCCTTTAATCACATTCTTTACCATTTGCAATCATAAAATAGTCTAATATCTTCATTTTTTCAACATACGTAGCTATTACCCTCGAAAACTAAAACTTTTGACATAGGAAAAGAGCCTTTAATCACATTCTTTACCATTTGCAATCATAAAATAGTCTAATATCTTCATTTTTTCAACATTCGTAGCTATTACCCTCGAAAAGTAAAACTTTTGAAATAGGAAAAGAGCCTTTATTCACATTCTTTACCATTTGCAATCATAAAATAGTCTAATATCTTCATTTTTTCAACTTACCTAGCTATTACCCTCGAAAACTAAAACTTTTGAAATAGGAAAAGAGCTTTTAATCACATTCTTTACCATGTGCAATCATAAAATTGTCTAATATCTTCATTTTTTCCACAGACAAAGCTCTTACCCCCGAAAACTAAACCTTTTGAAATAGGAAAAGAGCCTTTAATCACATTCTTTACCATTTGCAATCATAAAATAGTCTAATATCTTCAGTTTTCCACAGACATAGCTATTGCCCTCGAAAACTAAAACTTTTGACATAGGAAAAGAGCCTTTAAGCACATTCTTTACCATGTGCAATCATAAAATAGTCTAATATCTTCATTTTTCCAACATACGTAGCTATTACCCTCGAAAACTAAAACTTTTGAAATAGGAAAAGAGCCTTTAATCACATTCTTTACCATTTGCAATCATAAAATAGTCTAATATCTTCATTTTTTCAACATACGTAGCTATTACCCTCGAAAACTAAAACTTTTGACATAGGAAAAGAGCCTTTAATCACATTCTTTACCATTTACAATCATAAAATAGTCTAATATCTTCATTTTTTCAACATACGTAGCTATTACCCTCGAAAACTAAAACTTTTGAAATAGGAAAAGAGCCTTTAATCACATTTTTTACCATGTGCAAACATAAAATAGGCTAATATCTTCATTTTTTCAACATACGTAGCTATTACCCTCGAAAACTAAAACTTTTGACATAGGAAAAGAGCCTTTAATCACATTCTTTACCATTTGCAATCATAAAATAGTCTAATATCTTCATTTTTTTCAACATACGTAGCTATTACCCTCGAAATCTAAAACTTTTGACATAGGAAAAGAGCCTTTAATCACATTCTTTACCATTTGCAATCATAAAATAGTCTAATATCTTCATTTTTTCCACAGACATAGCTATTACCCTCGAAAACTAAAACTTTTCACATAGGAAAAGAGCCTTTAATCACATTTTTTACCATTTGCAATCATAAAATAGTCTAATATCTTCATTTTTTGAAACTCAAAAACGAAAACTTTTGAAATAGGAAAAGAGCCTTTAATCACATTCTTTACCATTTGCAATCATAAAATAGTCTAATATCTTCATTTTTTCAACATACGTAGCTATTACCCTCGAAAACTAAAACTTTTGACATAGGAAAAGAGCCTTTAATCACATTCTTTACCATTTGCAATCATAAAATAGTCTAATATCTTCATTTTTTCAACATACGTAGCTATTACCCTCGAAAACTAAAACTTTTGACATAGGAAAAGAGCCTTTAATAACATTCTCTACCATTTGAAATCATAAAATAGTATAATATCTTCATTTTTTCAACATACTTAGCTATTACCCTCAAAAACTAAAACTTTTGAAATAGGACCATTTGCTATCATAAAATAGTCTAATATCTTCATTTTTTCAACATACGTAGCTATTACCCTAAAAAACTAAAACTTTTGAAATAGGAAAAGAGCCTTTAATCACATTCTTTACCATTTGCAATCATAAAATAGTCTAATATCTTCATTTTTTCAACATACGTAGCTATTACCCTCGAAAACTAAAACTTTTGACATAGGAGAAGAGCCTTTAATCACATTCTCTACCATTTGCAGTCATAAAATAGTCTAATATCTTTATTTTTTCAACATACTTAGCTATTACCCTCGAAAACTAAAACTTTTGACATAGGAAAAGAGCCTTTAATCACATACTTTACCATTTGTAATCATAAAATAGTCTAATGTCTTCATTTTTTCAACATACGTAGCTATTACCTTCGAAAACTAAAACTTTTGACATAGGAAAAGAGCCTTTAATCACATTCTTTAGCATTTGCAATCATAAAAATAGTCTAATATCTTCATTTTTTCAACATACGTAGCTATTACCCTCGAAAACTAAAACTTTTGACATAGGAAAAGAGCCTTTAATCACATTCTTTACCATTTGCAATCATAAAATAGTCTAATATC
This sequence comes from Artemia franciscana, assembly GCF_032884065.1. Lineage (NCBI taxonomy): Eukaryota > Metazoa > Arthropoda > Branchiopoda > Anostraca > Artemiidae > Artemia > Artemia franciscana. Next base: position 7,902 of record NW_027063916.1, read on the forward strand.
TTCATTTTTTCAACATACGTAGCTATTACCCTCGAAAACTAAAACTTTTGAAATAGTAAAAGAGCCTTTAATCACATTCTTTACCATGTGCAATCATAAAATTGTCTAATATCTTCATTTTTTCCACAGACAAGGCTCTTACCCCCGAAAACTAAAACTTTTGAAATAGGAAAAGAGCTTTTAATCACATTCTTTACCATTTGCAATCATCAAATAGTCTAATATCTTCATTTTTTCCACCGACATAGCTATTACACTCGAAAACTAAAACTTTTGACATAGGAAAAGAGCCTTTAAGCACATTCTTTACCATGTGCAATCATAAAATAGTCTAATATCTTCATTTTTTCAACATACGTAGCTATTACCCTCGAAAACTAAAACTTTTGACATAGGAAAAGAGCCTTTAAGCACATTCTTTAATCATAAAATAGTCTAATATCTTCATTTTTCCACATACGTAGCTATTACCCTCGAAAACTAAAACTTTTGACATAGGAAAAGAGCCTTTAATCACATTCTTTACCATTTGCAATCATAAAATAGTCTAATATCTTCATTTTTTCCACAGACCTAGCTATTACTCTCGAAAACTAAAACTTTTGACATAGGAAAAGAGCCTTTAATCACATTTTTTACCATTTGTAATCATAAAATAGTCTAATATCTTCATTTTTTCAACATACGTAGCTATTACCCTCGAAAACTAAAACTTTTGAAATAGGAAAAGAGCCTTTAATCACATTCTTTACCATGTGCAATCATAAAATTGTCTAATATCTTCATTTTTTCCACAGACAAAGCTCTTACTCCCGAAAACTAAAACTTTTGAAATAGGAAAAGAGCCTTTAATCACATTCTTTACCATTTGCAATCATAAAATAGTCTAATATCTTCACATTCTTTACCATTTGCAATCATAAAATAGTCTAATATCTTCAATTTTTCAACATACGTAGCTATTACCCTCGAAAACTAGAACTTTTGAAATAGGAAAAGAGCCTTTAATATCATTCTTTACCATTTGCAATCATAAAATAGTCTAATATCAGGAACCACATCAAATAAAAAAAAACTTAATCAGTTGATCCAACCTATTGTATTTTGGGAATTATTGGGGACCCCAACTTGACAAGGAATTTCTTATCAGGAGTTGTCTACTTTCAAAATTGCGTTCACAAACTAGTGCACACTATACACAGTTGACGGGTCTTGCGAAGTGTACCTTATGTATTACAAAGAAATATGGTGTCGTAAACAAAAGGTCTTTATCCTTTTCGCCACTGTAACATGAGTTGATTCCAAAATATAGAAATTTCGCAGATTATTAATAATGATGTTTCTTGACAGTAATTATAGTAATAAACTTGACTTGTAATAGAGATTTCATGAATTAATATAATTTCATATAAAGCATATCTAATAACACATATGAGGAAATAGCCTACCTAAATAGTAGGTACTGCATCAAATAAAAAAAAAAAAAAAAAACTTAATCAGTTGATCCAACCTATATATAACTGATATCAAGCGTTGCTTTAAACGTTAACACTTCAAAGTCCAAAGAAGACACTGGCATATCCAGGGTGGAGGACTTCACACCCGACCACAAATTTTCCGTTTTTCACTCTTTTATAAGTAAATTTGTCGATCTGGTCAATTATTGGCGTCCTCTTCAAATTATCTCCCCCCCCCAATTTTGCTTACTGGTGCCCTTGTCATACTCCCCCCTCCCCAAGATTTTGCTCCAGATCCGCCCTGAAAGAAGATATGCTAAATGTTTACCATACAAGAGCAGTTTTTGTTTATTTTTGAATAGCTTTATATTAAGCCCTAAAAAGCTCTTTCAAACACACAAATTTTTGGCGCAGACAAATTAGTCAGATCAATTTTCCTTTTTGGCGTGAATGGTACACAAGTTGTTATCCTCAAAAAGTCCAACTAAATACACCTCGCTGGCTTCTTGTAAGGCCTTCACATCCAAACTCTGGAACCTCAAGTCAGTTTTGAAATCCTGGGCAATCTCTCGCACAAGTCTCTGAAAGGGCAATTTCCTTGTTAAGAGTTCGGTACTCTTTTGATAGCGACGAATTTCTCTCAGGGCTAAGGTTCCGGGCCTGTATCTGTGTGGTTTTTTCACCCCTCCGGTAGCAGGAGCCGACTTAAGTGCCGCCTTGGTCGCAAAGAGCAAGACCTCAAGAATTTTTATTTAATCTCGGACAAGAAACAAGTAATAATTTTACTGTTATTGTAGCTACTTCAGAATTGAAAGTTTCAGTCGGATTATCAAAATCTTTATATAAAATACTTTGAAATTAGAGCTTTTCGCACGGAGCTAATCATAAGAACCACAACGGAGACCGAAGTTTTTCGGTAGCAGGAGCCGACTTACGTGCTGCCTTGGTCGCAAGCTGCTTTCTAGGTGCCTTTCCGCCCGTTGATTTTGTTGTAGTTTGTTTGGCCTAGCCATGTTGATAGTTTGCCTCTATTTAAAAGAACGAATAAATGAAATGAATCAATACCTAGTGGCTATATTTATACGGAGCACCAGCCGCGCGACAGAGTCACATTTTGACGGAAAAGACTTTAATAGTATAAATTGAGAGGGCTTTGAAGGAAATTTCTTAGTTTGACAAAAACTTTACAGCTGTTGACGACTCCACCGAATTTAATATGACAGGAAGAGATAAGGGGCTTGGAAAACATTGCGCAAAACGTCATCGCAAAGTTCTTCGTGACACTATCCATGGTATCACAAAGCCAGCTATCAGAAGACTGGCTCGCCGCAGTGGTGTAAAACGTATATCTGGCCTAATTTACGAGGAAACCAGAGGTGTTCTTAAACTTTTTTTCGAATATGTTATTCGTGACGCTGTCACCTACACAGAACATAGAAAGAGAAAGACAGTAACTGCAATGGATGTAGTCTACGCTCTGTAGCGTCAAGGTCGTACATTGTATGGCCTGGGTGGTTAATGGTCCCCCTGAACTGTCCCCCTACCAAACGGCCTTTTTAAAGGCCACCAAATCTTTTAGACACTTTCTAGCTGTAAAGTCTGCCAAGCCCACAGCGCCGGAGCAACATTAAAACTTAAAACAAACAAAAATTACTCCTTATCTGAAAAGGGCTTTTCCTCCTCAACGCCAGGCTCTTTACGCTAATGTTTCTTACTGTTTTAAAAATAGAGTTAAGAGAAAGAGTCAAACTTTAGCGAAAAGAGCGAGGCGCTGAGGAGGAAAAGCCCCATTCATATACAGAGTAATTTCTGTTTGTTTTAAGTTTTAATGTTGCTTAATAATAAGTTTAAATTTTTATTTAATCTCGTACAAGAAAAAAGTGGATGCCATGGATATTCTGTGGTAGACATAATACTTGGCTGGGTAGAGAATTTAATGTGGCGAAACCCTATAGGAAAGTGTATTCTCCTGATGAACCCTTGTTTTGGGTTGTTTCCTCTGAATTATTTGTCTTTATTGTTTCTATTGTTTGGTAAATGACGACTTATACTTATTGACGACATGACTGCCTGTCCATGGATTATTCTTTATGGTTGATTGTTTATGGCTATGCTGTTTGACCTATGTGATTGTATGGATGAGTAGGGTTAAGGCCGCCTTCAAGTGCTGGTCTATATTAGTCACTAATTTAGGAAAACAGTTTTGTTTTCTCCTTCTGTCTCTTTCATGTCTTTTTTTTGTGCTGTTGCATTGGTGATTTCTCTTTTCATGATAAATATATATATATATATATATATATATATATATATATATATACTTGTTTTTAACTACCTAATACTTGCGAATATACAACATTCTTTGCTGTCCCATTGTCTGTGCATATAAAAAGATTGTCAGGTTTACCGACTCTTGAACATGCAACATATAATTGTCCGAGGGAAAACAATCCGTATTCAGATCTATACCGCATTTTTCTAATGACTGCCCTTGAGCTTTTTTGATGGTGATTGCTAATCAAAAATTCCCTGTGTCCCAGTCGTAATTTATATATCCCTCCTGTGCCCTACCGGCGTCCCTATTATAATTGTGTCCCTGTGCCCCAGTCGTCCTTTATATTCCCTGTGTCCCGGTCTTTATTTGTGTCACAGTGTCTCGGTCTGTAATTTTCTTTGAGTGTCCTGGTCGTCATTTTTATTCCCTGCGTCTCGGTCGTCATTTGTGTCCCGTTGTCCAAGTTTGTAATTTCTCTTTAAGTGTCCCGATCATCATTTATATTCCTTGGTTCCCGGATGTCATTTGTGTCCTGGTGTCCCAGTCTATAACGTCATAAAGGCTTCAACGACTCTGGTGGTGCAGCCAGTTGTTTAAGTTTAACTTTTTCTGAGGCGCAAGCCATTACCATTGTTTCTCCATTAAATTTCAAGGCCATGCAATAGGGACTAATTTTAGACGTACTCCCGATTTCAACACATCTAGTCAAGCTTTAATCATCAACTGGGCTGTACCTGAATGCTAGGCGATAGTTTTGACGTTGCTCCCTGTGTCCCGCTGTCCCGGTTGTTATTTTTGTCCCGGTCGTCATTTGTATTCCGGTGTCCCGGTCTATAATTTCTCTTTGAGTGTCCCGGTCGTCATTTATATTCCCTGTGTTCCGGTCGTCATTTGTGTCCCGGTGCTTTGTTGATTGTGATTGCTAATAGAACATTCCCTGTGTCCCCGTCTTGATTTTTATATCCCCCTCTGCCCCCCAGGGTCCCCATTGTAGTTGTTTCCCTGTGTCCCGGTCGTCATTTGTGTCCCGGTGTCCCAGTCTGTAATTTCTCTTTGAGTGTTGCGGTCGTCATTTATATTCCCTGTGTCCCAGTTTCCCGGTCGTCATTTTTATCCCGGTCGTCATTTGTGTTCCGGTATCCCGGTCTTTAATTTCTCTTTGAGTGTCCTGGTCGTCATTTATTTTTCCTGTGTCCCGGTTGTCATTTGTGTCCCGTTGCTTTGTTGATGGTGATTGCTAATGGAACATTCCTTGTCTCCTGGTCGCTTTCTCTTTGAGTGTCCCTTTCGTCATTTTTATTCCCTATGTACCGGTGTCCCGGTCGTCATTTGTGTCCCGATGTCGAGGTCTGTAATTTCGTCAGTCGTCAAGACATGACGTAAGTCAACACACAAACATGACGTTAATCGACAGACACACCTACAACTTATTTTTTTATATATCTACTAGCTGTTGGAATTTGCTGTCTACCATCAAATTTTAGTACTTTTATATATCTACTAGCAAATCTTACTAGCAAATTTTCTACTAGCAAATTTTATAGATCTACAAACAAATTTTCAATTCGTATTCAGATCTATACCTCATTATTTTAATGATGTGTCCCTTTGTCCCTGTCGTTATTTATAGTCCCTGTGTCTCGGTCGTCATTTATATTCCCTATGTCCCAGCGTGCCGGTCGTCATTTGTGTCCCGGTGTCCCGGTCTGTAATTTCTCTTCGAAGAATCCCTGTGTCCCGGTCGTCATTTATATATCTTCCCTGTACCCCCGTCGTCCCCTTTGTATTTGTGTCACTGTGTCTCAGTCGTCATTTATATTCCCTGTGTCCCGGTGTCCCAGTCTGTAATTTCTCTTTGAGGTTCCCGGTCATCATTTATATTCCCTGTATCCCCGTGTCCCGGTCGTCATTTGTGTCCTGGTCAGTAATGTCATCAGTTGACAAACATGACGTCAGTCGACAAACAATTTCATGACGCATACAGCTCAATCCTTACAATGACGTCAGTCGACACACCTGACGTCACTCGACAGACACACAGACAACTTAGTTATATATATATATAGATATATAGCTGTTGAGGGGGGGGGGGCTCGGGGGGGCATCGCGCCCCAAAGCCCCCCGCGCGCGTAAGTCGTCACACGCCATATTAGTTACCTGCCATTGTAGTTGTGTCCCTGTGTCCCACCTGTGAATTGAGATAGATATAAATATATATATTTTTTGAACTACATAAAACTTGCGAATATACAACATTCTTCCATGTCCCATTGTTTGTGCATATAAATAGATTGTTAAGTTTACCGACTCTTGAACATGCAACATAAAATTGTCCATGGGAAAAGCAATCCGTATTCAGATATATACCTGATTATTCTACTGTTTGCCCTTTAGCTTTGTTGATGCTGATTGCTAATCAAACATTCCCTGTGTCCCCGTCGTCATTTATATATCCCCCTGTGCCCCCCGGCACCCCCCTTGTAGTTATGTCCCTGTGTCCTGGTCGTCATTTATATTCCCAGTATTCTGGTCGTCATTTGTGTCCCGGTGTCCCAGTCTGTACTTTCTCTTTGAGTGTCGAGGTCGTCATTTATATTCCCTGTGTCTCGGTGTCCCGGTCATCATTTTCGTCCCGGTTGTCATTTGTGTCCCGATGTCCCGGTCTTTAATTTCGTCAGTCGACAAACATGACGTCAGTCGACACACAAACATGACGTCACTCGACGGACACAAAGACAACTTATATTTATATATATCTATACTAGCTGTTGGGGTGGCGCTTCGTGCCACTCCAACACCTAGTTGGTGGGGGTGATTCGCGCCTCCTAAGCCCTCCCGCGCGCGTAAGTGGTAACGCGCCATTGTAGTTGTGTCCCTGTGTTCCACCTGTGAATATGAAAATATATATATATATATATATATATATATATATATATATATATATATATATATATATATATATATATATATATATATATATATATATCTTTACCATGTGGCTAATTTTTAAAAAAATCCGCTCAATTAGAAACACAATTCAAAATAAATGGCACTGCGACAACATTTCTCGAACCTCCGAAATTAGTTGAAAATTTTTTTAAGTATTTCTAGATAATGCTTTTGATATTTATTTAAAAGTTCGTTATAATGAAAACTAAATTTTTTAAATTGCCAAGTTAATTTATTTACAGAAAAAACCTCTTGATATCAATTTTTGGCTTAAGATTTTACATCTATCTTTAAAATCAATATAATTACTACAAATCTTTGCATAACGATGTAACTGTGAGAAAAACGCTGAATATGTGATATTTGAGTGTATATTACTTTCAGGGAATGGGAAACTAATCACTTCAAAATCAAAATCATCCGTTTTATTATACATTTTAAAACTGAATTTATTATTATCACAAATATTAATATTTAAATCTAAGAAATGATCTTCATGACCAGCGCTATGACTAGGCTCAAGAATAAGCTCTGATGGATATATTTTTTTAGAAATATCAATGAAATCCTTATTAACACCAAAATATCATCCAAATATCTTTTATTATTTGACAAAGCATGTTTTAAATTAATTGGATTATTCTTATCCACCATATAATTATATTCTAGTTGACTTAAAAACAAGTCAGCTAAAAATGGGCTGGCATTCCCCCCCATGGGAATTCCCACAATTTGCTTGTACATATATATATATATATATATATATATATATATATATATATATATATATATATATATATATATATATATATATATATATATATATATATATATATATATATATATATATTCACAGGTGGAACACAGGGACACAACTACAATGGCGCGTAACCACTTACGCGCGCGGGAGGGCTTATGGGGCGCAAATCACCCCCACCACCTAGGTGTTGGAGTGGCACGAAGCGCCACCCCAACAGCTAGTATAGATATATATAAAAATAAGTTGTCTTTGTGTCCGTCGAGTGACGTCATGTTTGTGTGTCGACTGACGTCATGTTTGTCGACTGACGAAATTAAAGACCGGGACATCGGGACACAAATGACAACCGGGACGAAAATGATGACCGGGACACCGGGACACAGGGAATATAAATGACGACCTCGACACTCAAAGAGAAAGTACAGACTGGGACACCGGGACACAAATGACGACCGGAATACTGGGAATATAAATGACAACCAGGACACAGGGACACAACTACAAAGGGGGTGCCGGGGGGCACAGGGGTATATATAAATGACGACGGGGACACAGGGAATGTTTGATTAGCAATCAGCATCAACAAAGCTAAAGGGCAATCATTAGAATAATCAGGTATAGATCTGAATACGGATTGCTTTTCCCATGGACAATTTTATGTTGCATGTTCAAGAGTCGGTAAACCTAACAATCTATTTATATGCACAAACAATGGGACATAGAAGAATGTCGTATATTCGTAAGTTTTACGTAGTTAAATTGGACAGCGAAGAATGTTGTATATTCGCAAGTTTTATGTAGTTAAAAAAATATATATATTTATATCTATCTCAATACAGAGGTGGGACACAGGGACACAACTACAATGGCAGGTAACTAATATGGCGTGTAACGACTTACGCACGCGGGGAACTTGGGGGGCGTGAACCCCCCCCCCCCCCCGAGACCCCCCAACAGCTATATATCTATATATATATAAATAATTTGTCTGTGTGTCTGTCGAGTGACGTCAGGTTTATCGACTGACGTCATTGTAAGGATTGAGCTGTATGCGTCATGAAATTGTTTGTCGACTGACGTCATGTTTGTCAATTGATGAAATTACAGACCGGGACACAAATGACGACCGGGACACCAGGATGAAGGGAATATAAATGACGACCGGGAACCTCAAAGAGAAATTACAGACTGGGACACCGGGACACAGGGAATATAAATGACGACCGGGACACAGTGACACAACTACAAAGGGGAGGACGGGGGCACAGGGAAGATATATAAATGATGACCGGGACACAGGGATTGTTCGAAGAGAAATTACAAACCGGGACACCGGGACACAAATGACGACCATAAAATAGTCTAAGGCAATCATAAAAATAGTCTAATATCTTCATTTTTTCAACATACGTTGCTATTACCCTCGAAAACTAAAACTTTTGACATAGGAAAAGAGCCTTTAATCACATTCTTTACCATTTGCAATCATAAAATAGTCTAATATCTTCATTTTTTCAACATACGTAGCTATTACGCTCGAAAACTAAAACTTTTTAAATAGGAAAAGAGCCTTAAATCACATTCTTTACCATGTGCAATCATAAAATTGTCTAATATCTTCATTTTTTCCACAGACAAAGCTATTACCCTCGAAAACTAAAACTTTTGAAATAGGATAAGAGCCTTTATTCACATTCTTTACCATTTGCAATCATAAAATAGTCTAATATCTTCATTTTTTCAACATACGTAGCTATTACCCTCGAAAACTAAAACTTTTGAAATAGGAAAAGAGCCTTAAATCACATTCTTTACCATGTGCAATCATAAAATTGTCTAATATCTTCATTTTTTCCACAGACAAAGCTATTACCCTCGAAAACTAAAACTTTTGAAATATGAAAATAGCCTTTAGTCACATTCTTTACCATTTGCAATCATAAAATAGTCTAATATCTTTATTTTTTCAACATATGTAGCTATTACCCTCGAAAACTAAAACTTTTGAAATAGGAAAAGAGCCTTTAATCACATTCTTTACCATGTGCAATCATAAAATAGTCTAATATCTTCATTTTTTCCACAGACCTAGCTATTATCCTCGAAAACTAAAACTTTTGAAATAGGAAAAGAGCCTTTAATCACACTCTTTACCATTTGCAATCATAAAATAGTCTAATATCTTCATTTTTTCAACATACGTAGCTATTTTCCTCGAAAACTAAAACTTTTGAAATAGGAAAAGAGCCTTTAATCACACTCTTTACAATTTGCAATAATAGAATAGTCTAATATCTTCATTTTTTCCACAGAAAAAGCTATTACCCTCGAAAACTAAAACTTTTGACATAGGAAAAGAGCCTTTAATCACATTCTTTACCATTTGCAATCATAAAATAGTCTAATATCTTCATTTTTTCAACATACGTAGCTATTACCCTCGAAAACTAAAACAATTGGAATAGGAAAAGAGCATTTAATCACATTCTTTACCATTTGCAATCATAAAATTGTCTAATATCTTCATTTTTTCAACATACGTAGCTATTACCCTCGAAAACTAAAACTTTTGAAATAGGAAAAGAGCCTTTAATCACATTCTTTACCATGTACAATCATAAAATAGTCTAATATCTTCATTTTTTCCAGAGACCTAGCTACTACCCTCGAAAACTAAAACTTTTGAACTGGGAAAAGAGCATTTAATCACATTCTTTACCATTTGTAATTATAAAATAGTCTAATATCTTCATTTTTCCAATATACGTAGCTATTTTCCTCGAAAACTAAAACTTTTGAAATCGGAAAAGAACCTTTAATCACATTCTTTACCATTTGCAATCATAGAATAGTCTAATATGTTCATTTTTTCCAAAGACAAAGCTATTACCCTCGAAAACTAAAACTTTTGACATAGGAAAAGAGCCTTTAATCACATTCTGTACCATTTGCAATCTTAAAATAGTCTAATATCTTCATTTTTTCAAAATAAGTAGCTATTACCCTCGAAAACTAAAACTTTTGAAATAAGAAAAGAGCCTTTAATCACATTCTTTACCATTTGCAATCATAAAATTGTCTAATATCTTCATTTTTTCAACATATGTAGCTATTACCCTCGAAAACTAAAACTTTTGAAATAGGAAAAGAGCCTTTAATCACATTCTTTACGATTTGCAATCATAAAATAGTCTAATATCTTCATTTTTTCAACCTACGTAGCTATTACCCTCGAAAACTAAAACTTTTGAAAGAAGAAAAGAACCTTTAATCACATTCTTTACTATTTACAATCATAAAATAGTCTAATATATTCATTTTTTCCACAGACCAAGCTATTACCCTCGAAAACTAAAACTTTTGACATAGGAAAAGAGCCTTTAATCACATTCTTTACCATTTGCAATCATAAAATAGTCTAATATCTTCATTTTTTCAACATACGTAGCTATTTTCCTCGAAAAGTAAAACTTTTGAAATAGGAAAAGAGCCTTTAATCACACTCTTTACCATTTACAATCATAGAATAGTCTAATATCTTCATTTTTTCCACAGACAAAGCTATTACCCTCGAAAACTAAAACTTTTGACATAGGAAAAGAGCCTTTAATCACATTCTTTACCATTTGCAATCATAAAATAGTCTAATATCTTCATTTTTTCAACATACGTAGCTATTACCCTCGAAAACTAAAACTTTTGGAATAGGAAAAGAGCCTTTAATCACATTCTTTACCATTTGCAATCATAAAATAGTCTAATATCTTCATTTTTTCCACAGACCTAGCTATTACCTTCGAAAACTAAAACTTCTGAAATAGGAAAAGAGCCTTTAATCACATTCTTTACCATTTGCAATCTTAAAATAGTCTAATATCTTCATTTTTCAAAATAAGTAGCTATTACCCTCGAAAACTAAAACTTTTGACATAGGAAAAGAGCCTTTAATCACATTCTTTACCATTTGCAATCATAAAATAGTCTAATATCTTCATTTTTTCAACATACGTAGCTATTACCCTCGAAAACTAAAACTTTTGGAATAGGAAAAGAGCCTTTAATCACATTCTTTACCATGTGCAATCCTAAAATAGTCTAATATCTTCATTTTTTCCACAGACCTAGCTATTACCCTCGAAAACTAAAACTTTTGAAAAAGGAAAAGAGCCTTTAATCACATTCTTTACCATTTGCAATCATAAAATAGTCAAATATCTTCATTTTTTCAACATACATAGCTATTACCCTCGAAAACTAAAACTTTTGAAAAAGGAAAAGAGCCTTTAATCACATTCTTTACGATTTGCAATCATAAAATAGTCTAATATCTTCATTTTTTCAACATACATAGCTATTACCCTCGAAAACTAAAACTTTTGAAATGGGAAAAGAGCCTTTAATCACATTCTTTACCATTTGTAATCATAAAATAGTCTAATATCTTCATTTTTTCAACATACGTAGCTATTACCCTCGAAAACTAAAACTTTTGAAATAGGAAAAGAGCTTTTAATCACATTCTTTACCATGTGCAATCCTAAAATAGTCTAATATCTTCATATTTTCCACAGACCTAGCTATTACCCTCGAAAACTAAAACTTTTGAAATAGGAAAAGAGACTTTAATCACATTCTTTACGATTTGCAATCATAAAATAGTCTAATATCTTCATTTTTTCAACATACGTAGCTATTACCCTTGAAAACTAAAACTTTTGAAAGAAGAAAAGAACCTTTAATCACATTCTTTACTATTTACAATCATAAAATAGTCTAATATATTCATTTTTTCCACAGACAAAGCTATTACCCTCGAAAACTAAAACTTTTGAAATAAGAAAAGAGCCTTTAATCACATTCTTTACCATTTGCAATCATAAAATAGTCTAATATCTTCATTTTTTCAACATACGTAGCTATTACCCTCGAAAACTAAAACTTTTGAAATAGTAAAAGAGCCTTTAATCACATTCTTTACCATTTGCAATCATAAAATAGTCTAATATCTTCATTTTTTCCACAGACAAAGCTATTAACCTCGAAAACTATAACTTTTGAAATAGGAAAAGAGCCTTTGAAAGAGCCTTGTTGAAAAAATGAAGATATTAGACTATTTTATGATTGCAAATGGTAAAGAATGTGATTTAAGGCTCTTTTCCTATTTCAAAAGTTTTAGTTTCGAGGGTAATAGCTTTATCTGTGGAAAAACTGAAGATATTAGACTATTTTATGATTGCAAATGGTAAAGAATGTGATTAAAGGCTCTTTTACTATTTCAAAAGTTTTAGTTTTCGAGGGTAATAGCTACGTATGTTGAAAAAATGAAGATATTAGACTATTTTATGATTGCAAATGGTAAAGAATGTGATTAAAGGCTCTTTTCCTATTTCAAAAGTTTTAGTTTTCGAGGGTAATAGCTTTGTCTGTGGAAAAAATGAATATATTAGACTATTTTATGATTGTAATTTTAGTTTTCGAGGGTAATAGCTACGTATGTTGAAAAAATGAAGATATTAGACTATTTTATGATTGCACATGGTAAAGAATGTGATTAAAGGCTCTTTTCCTATTTCAAAAGTTTTAGTTTTCGAGGGTAATAGCTACTTATGTTGAAAAAAAGTTTCAAACTTACTTTTGAGACTTTTGAAATATTGCACTCTTTTCCTATTTCAAAATTTTAGTTTTCGAGGGTAATAGCTTTGTCTGTGGAAAAAATGAAGATATTGGACTATTATATGATTGCAAATGGTTAAGAATGTGATTAAAGGCTCTTTTCCTATTTCAAAAGTTTAATTTTCTGCGGTAAGAGCTAAGTATGTTGAAAAAATGAAGATATTAGACTATTTTATGATTGCAAATGGTAAAGAATGTGATTAAAGGCTCTTTTCCTATTTTAAAAGTTTTAGTTTTCGAGGGTAAGAGCTTTGTCTATGGAAAAAATGAAGATATTAGACAATTTTATGATTGCACATGGTAAAGAATTTGATTAAAGGCTCTTTTCCTATTTCAAAAGTTTAGTTTTCGAGGGTAATAGCTACCTATGTTGAAAAAATGAAGATATTAGACTATTTTATGATTGCAAATGGTAAAGAATGTGATTAAAGGCTCTTTTCCTATTTCAAAAGTTTTAGTTTTCGAGGGTAATAGCTACGTATGATGAAAAAATGAAGATATTAGACTATTTTATGATTGCAAATTGTAAAGAATGTGATTAAAGGCTCTTTTCCTATGTCAAAAGTTTTAGTTTTTGAGGGTAATAGCTTTGTCTGTGGAAAAAATGAAGATATTAGACAATTTTATGATTGCACATGGTAAAGAATGTGATTAAAGGCTCTTTTCCTATTTCAAAAGTTTTAGTTTTCGAGGGTAATAGCTTTGTCTGTGGAAAAAATGAAGATATTACACAATTTTATGATTGCACATGGTAAAGAATGTGATTAAAGGCTCTTTTCCTATTTCAAAAGTTTTAGTTTTCGAGGGTAATAGCTACGTATGTTGAAAAAATGAAGATATTAGACTATTTTATGATTACAAATGGTAAAGTATGTGATTAAAGGCTCTTTTCCTATGTCAAAAGTTTTAGTTTTCGAGGGTAATAGCTACGTATGTTGAAAAAATGAAGATAATAGACTATTTTATGATTGCAAATGGTAAAGAATGTGATTAAAGGCTGTTTTCCTATTTCAAAAGTTTTAGTTTTCGAGGGTAATAGCTACGTATGTTGAAAAAATGAAGATATTAGACTATTTTATGATTGCAAATGGTAAAGAATGTGATTAAAGGCTCTTTTCCTATTTCAAAAGTTTCAGTTTTCGAGGGTAATCTACGTATGTTGAAAAAATGAAGATATTAGATTATTTTATGATTGCAAATGGTAAAGAATGTGATTAAAGGCTCTTTTCCTATGTCAAAAGTTTTAGTTTTCGAGGGTAATAGCTACGTATGTTGAAAAAATGAAGATATTAGACAATTTTATGATTGCAAATGGTAAAGAATGTGATTAAAGGCTCTTTTCCTATTTCAAAAGTTTTAGTTTTCGAGGGTAGTAGCTATGTCTGTGGAAAAAATGAAGATTTTAGACTATTTTATGATTGCACATGGTAAAGAATGTGATTAAAGGCTCTTTTCCTATTTCAAAAGTTTTAGTTTTCGAGGGTAATAGCTACGTATGTTGAAAAAATGAAGATATTAGACTATTTTATGATTGCAAATGGTAAAGAATGTGATTAAAGGCTCTTTTCCTATTTCAAGTCAAATCGAGTCCTATCGAGTCAAAACGTAATTTTATCCAGCAATTACATGCAAATGCCTGTAATTGCCATTCTTTACCATGTAATTGACATTCTTTACCATGTGCAATCATAAAAATGGTCTAATATCTTCATTTTTTCAACATACGTAGCTATTACCCTCGAAAACTAAAACTTTTGAAATAGGAAAAGAGCCTTTAATCACATTCTTTACCATTTGCAATCATAAAATAGTCTAATATCTTCATTTTTTCAACAAACGTAGCTATTACCCTCGAAAACTAAAACTTTTGACATAGGAAAAGAGCCTTTAATCACATACTTTACCATTTGTAATCATAAAATAGTCTAATATCTTCATTTTTTAAACATACGTAGCTATAACCCTCGAAAACTAAAACTTTTGACATAGGAAAAGAGCTTTTAATCACATTCTTTAGCATATGCAATCATAAAATAGTCTAATATCTTCATTTTTTCAACATACGTAGCTATTACCCTCGAAAACTAAAACTTTTGACATATGAAAAGAGCCTTTAATCACATTCTTTACCATTTGCAATCATAAAATAGTCTAATATCTTCATTTTTTCAACATACATAGCTATTACCCTCGAAAACTAAAACTTTTGAAATAGGAAAAGAGCCTTTAATCACATTCTTTACCATTTGCAATCATAAAATTGTCTAATATCTTCATTTTTTCCACAGACAAGGCTCTTACCCCCGAAAACTAAAACTTTTGAAATAGGATAAGAGCTTTTAATCACATTCTTTACCATTTGCAATCATAAAATAGTCTAATATCTTCATTTTTTCCACAGACATAGCTATTACACTCGAAAACTAAAACTTTTGACATAGGAAAAGAGCCTTTAAGCACATTCTTTACCATGTGCAATCATAAAATAGTCTAATATCTTCATTTTTTCAACATACGTAGCTGTTACCCTCGAAAACTAAAACTTCGACATAGGAAAAGAGCCTTTAATCACATTCTTTACCATTTGCAATCATAAAATAGTCTAATATCTTCATTTTTTCCACAGACATAGCTATTACCCTCGAAAACTAAAACTTTTGACATAGGAAAAGAGCCTTTAATCACATTTTTTACAATTTGCAATCATAAAATAGTCTAATATCTTCATTTTTTCAACATACATAGCTATTACCCTCGAAAACTAAAACTTTTGAAACAGGAAAAGAGTCTTTAATCACATTCTTTACCATGTGCAATCATAAAATTGTCTAATATCTTCATTTTTTCCACAGACAAAGCTCTTACTCCCGAAAACTAAAACTTTTGAAATAGGAAAAGAGCCTTTAATCACATTCTTTACCATTTGCAATCATAAAATAGTCTAATATCTTCATTTTTTCCGTAGACATAGCTATTACCCTCGAAAACTAAAACTTTTGACATAGGAAAAGAGCCTTTAAGCACATTCTTTACCAAGGTGCAATCATAAAATAGTCTAATATTTCAGTTTTTCCACAGACTTAGCTATTACCCTCGAAAACTAAAACTTTTGACATAGGAAAAGAGCCTTTAAGCACATTCTTTAATCATAAAATAGTCTAATATCTTCATTTTTTCAACATACGTAGCTCTTACCCTCGAAAACTAAAACTTTTGAAATAGGAAAAGAGCCTTTAATCACATTCTTTACCATTTGCAATCATAAAATAGTCTAATATCTTCATTTTTTCAACATACGTAGCTATTACCCTCGAAAACTAAAACTTTTGAAACAGGAAAAGAGCCTTTAATCACATTCTTTACCATTTGCAATCATAAAATAGTCTAACATCTTCATTTTTTCAACATACGTAGCTATTACACTCGAAAACTAAAACTTTTGAAATAGGAAAAGAGCCTTTCATCACATTCTTTACCGTTTGCAATCATAAAATAGTCTAATATCTTCATTTTTTCAACATACGTAGCTATTATCCTCGAAAACTAAAACTTTTGAAATAGGAAAAGAGCCTTTAATCACATTCTTTACCATTTGCAATCATAAAATAGTCTAATATCTTCATTTTTTCCACATACGTAGCTATTACCCTCGAAAACTAAAACTTTTGACATAGAAAAAAAGCCTTTAATCACATACTTTACCATTCGTAATCATAAAATAGTCTAATATCTTCATTTTTTCAACATACGTAGCTATTACCCCTTGAAAACTAAAACTTTTGACATAGGAAAAGAGCCTTTAAGCACATTCTTTAATCATAAAATAGTCTAATATCTTCATTTTTTCAACATACCTAGCTATTACCCTCGAAAACTAAAACTTTTGACATAGGAAAAGAGCCTTTAATCACTTTCTTTACCATTTGCAATCATAAAATAGTCTAATATCTTCATTTTTTCCACAGACATAGCTATTACCCTCGAAAACTAAAACTTTTGACATAGGAAAAGAGCCTTTAATCACATTTTTTACAATTTGCAATCATAAAATAGTCTAATATCTTCATTTTTTCAACATACGTAGCTCTTACCCTCGAAAACTAAAACTTTTGAAATAGGCAAAGAGTCTTTAATCACATTCTTTACCATGTGCAATCATAAAATTGTATAAAATCTTCATTTTTTCCACAGACAAAGCTCTTACCCTCGAAAACTAAAACTTTTGAAATAGGAAAAGAGTCTTTAATCACATTCTTTACCATGTGCAATCATAAAATTGTATAAAATCTTCATTTTTTCCACAGACAAAGCTCTTACTCCCGAAAACTAAAACTTTTGAAATAGGAAAAGAGCCTTTAATCACATTCTTTACCAAGGTGCAATCATAAAATAGTCTAATATCTTCAGTTTTTCCACAGACTTAGCTATTACCCTCGAAAACTAAAACTTTTGACATAGGAAACTTTTTGACATAGCACATTCTTTAATCATAAAATAGTCTAATATCTTCATTTTTTCAACATACGTAGCTCATACCCTCGAAAACTAAAACTTTTGAAATAGAAAAAGAGCCTTTAATCACATTCTTTACCATTTGCAATCATAAAATAGTCTAATATCTTCATTTTTTCAACATACGTAGCTATTATCCTCGAAAACTAAAACTTTTGAAATAGGAAAAGAGCCTTTAATCACATTTCTTTACCATTTGCAATCATAAAATAGTCTAATATCTTCATTTTTTTCAACATACGTAGCTATTACCCCTCGAAAACTAAAACTTTTGACATAGAAAAAAAAGCCTTTAATCACATACTTTACCATTCGTAATCATAAAATAGTCTAATATCTTCATTTTTTCAACATACGTAGCTATTACCCTTGAAAACTAAAACTTTTGACATAGGAAAAAGAGCCTTTAAGCACATTCTTTAATCATAAAATAGTCTAATATCTTCATTTTTTCAACATACCTAGCTATTACCCTCGAAAACTAAAACTTTTGACATAGGAAAATGAGCCTTTAATCACATTCTTTACCATTTGCAATCATAAAATAGTCTAATATCTTCATTTTTTCCACAGACATAGCTATTACCCTCGAAAACTAAAACTTTTGACATAGGAAAAGAGCCTTTAATCACATTTTTTTACAATTTGCAATCATAAAATTGTCTAATATCTTCATTTTTTTCCACAGACAAAGCTCTTACTCCCGAAAACTAAAACTTTTGAAATAGGAAAGAGCCTTTAATCACATTCTTTACCATTTGCAATCATAAAATAGTCTAATATCTTCATTTTTTCCATAGACATAGCTATTACCCTCGAAAACTAAAACTTTTGACATAGGAAAAGAGCCTTTTAGCACATTCTTTAATCATAAAATAGTCTAATATCTTCATTTTTTTCAACATACGTAGCTCTTACCCTCGAAAACTAAAATTATTGAAATAGGAAAAGAGCCTTTAATCACATTCTTTACCATTTGCAATCATAAAATAGTCTAATATCTTCATTTTTTCAACATACGTAGCTATTACCCTCGAAAACTAAAACTTTTGAAACAGGAAAAGAGCCTTTAATCACATTCTTTACCATTTGCAATCATAAAATAGTCTAACATCTTCATTTTTTCAACATACGTAGCTATTACCCTCGAAAACTAAAACTTTTGAAATAGGAAAAGAGCTTTAATCACATTCTTTACCGTTTGCAATCATAAAATAGTCTAATATCTTCATTTTTTCAACATACGTAGCTATTATCCTCGAAAACTAAACTTTTGAAATAGGAAAAGAGCCTTTAATCACATTCTTTACCATTTGCAATCATAAAATAGTCTAATATCTTCATTTTTTTCCACATACGTAGCTATTACCCTCGAAAACTAAAACTTTTGACATAGAAAAAAATCCTTTAATCACATACTTTACCATTCGTAATCATAAAATAGTCTAATATCTTCATTTTTTTCAACATACGTAGCTATTACCCTTGAAAACTAAAACTTTTGACATAGGAAAAGAGCCTTTAAGCACATTCTTTAATCATAAAATAGTCTAATATCTTCATTTTTTCAACATACCTAGCTATTACCCTCGAAAACTAAAACTTTTGACATAGGAAAAGAGCCTTTAATCACTTTCTTTACCATTTGCAATCATAAAATAGTCTAATATCTTCATTTTTTTCCACAGACATAGCTATTACCCCTCGAAAAACTAAAACTTTTGACATAGGAAAAGAGCCTTTAATCACATTTTTTACAATTTGCAATCATAAAATAGTCTAATATCTTCATTTTTTTCAACCTACGTAGCTATTACCCTCGAAAACTAAAACTTTTGAAATAGGAAAAAGAGTCTTTAATCACATTCTTTACCATGTGCAATCATAAAATTGTATAAAATCTTCATTTTTTTCCACAGACAAAGCTCTTACTCCCGAAAACTAAAACTTTTGAAATAGGAAAAGAGCCTTTAAATCACATTCTTTACCATTTGCAATCATAAAATAGTCTAATATCTTTATTTTTTCCGTAGACATAGCTATTACCCTCGAAAACTAAACTTTTGACATAGGAAAAGAGCCTTTAAGCACATTCTTTACCAAGGTGCAATCATAAAATAGTCTAATATCTTCAGTTTTTCCACAGACTTAGCTATTACCCTCGAAAACTAAAACTTTTGACATAGGAAACTTTTTGACATAGCACATTCTTTAATCATAAAATAGTCTAATATCTTCATTTTTTCAACATACGTAGCTCTTACCCTCGAAAACTAAAAACTTTTGAAATAGAAAAAGAGCCTTTAATCACATTCTTTACCATTTGCAATCATAAAATAGTCTAATATCTTCATTTTTTCAACATACGTAGCTATTACCCTCGATAACTAAAACTTTTGAAACAGGAAAAGAGCCTTTAATCACATTCTTTACCATTTGCAATCATAAATAGTCTAACATCTTCATTTTTTCAACATACGTAGCTATTACCCTCGAAAACTAAAACTTTTGAAATAGGAAAAGAGCC
Organism: Artemia franciscana; assembly: GCF_032884065.1. Lineage (NCBI taxonomy): Eukaryota > Metazoa > Arthropoda > Branchiopoda > Anostraca > Artemiidae > Artemia > Artemia franciscana. Next base: position 28,052 of record NW_027063916.1, read on the forward strand.
TTTCATCACATTCTTTAGCGTTTGCAATCATAAAATAGTCTAATATCTTCATTTTTTCAACATACGTAGCTATTATCCTCGAAAACTAAAACTTTTGAAATAGGAAAAGAGCCTTTAATCACATTTCTTTACCATTTGCAATCATAAAATAGTCTAATATCTTCATTTTTTCAACATACGTAGCTATTACCCTCGAAAACTAAAACTTTTGACATAGAAAAAAAGGCCTTTAATCACATACTTTACCATTCGTAATCATAAAATAGTCTAATATCTTCATTTTTTCAACATACGTAGCTATTACCCTTGAAAACTAAAACTTTTGACATAGGAAAAGAGCCTTTAAGCACATTCTTTATATCATAAAATAGTCTAATATCTTCATTTTTTCAACATACCTAGCTATTACCCTCGAAAACTAAAACTTTTGACATAGGAAAAGAGCCTTTAATCCATTCCTTTACCATTTGCAATCATAAAATAGTCTAATATCTTCATTTTTTTCCACAGACATAGCTATTACCCCTCGAAAACTAAAACTTTTGACATAGGAAAAGAGCCTTTAATCACATTTTTTACAATTTGCAATCATAAAATTGTCTAATATCTTCATTTTTTTCCACAGACAAAGCTCTTACCTCCCGAAAACTAAACTTTTGAAATAGGAAAAGAGCCTTTAATCACATTCTTTACCATTTGCAATCATAAAATAGTCTAATATCTTCATTTTTTTCCATAGACTAGCTATTACCCTCGAAACTAAAACTTTTGACATAGGAAAAGAGCCTTTAAGCACATTCTTTAATCATAAAATAGTCTAATATCTTCATTTTTTCAACATACGTAGCTCTTACCCTCGAAAACTAAAACTTTTGAAATAGGAAAAGAGCCTTTAATCACATTCTTTACCATTTGCAATCATAAAATAGTCTAAAATCTTCATTTTTTCAACATACGTAGCTATTACCCTCGAAAACTAAAACTTTTGAAACAGGAAAAGAGCCTTTAATCACATTCTTTACCATTTGCAATCATAAAATAGTCTAACATCTTCATTTTTTCAACATACGTAGCTATTACCCTCGAAAACTAAAACTTTTGAAATAGGAAAAGAGCCTTTCATCACATTCTTTACCGTTTGCAATCATAAAATAGTCTAATATCTTCATTTTTTCAACATACGTAGCTATTATCCTCGAAAACTAAAACTTTTGAAATAGGAAAAGAGCCTTTAATCACATTCTTTACCATTTGCAATCATAAAATAGTCTAATATCTTCATTTTTCCACATACGTAGCTATTACCCTCGAAAACTAAAACTTTTGACATAGAAAAAAATCCTTTAATCACATACTTTACCATTCGTAATCATAAAATAGTCTAATATCTTCATTTTTCAACATACGTAGCTATTACCCTTGAAAACTAAAACTTTTGACATAGGAAAAGAGCCTTTAAGC
>NW_027063917.1:0-29520 GCF_032884065.1 Artemia franciscana
ATACGTCAACAAAGGCAGTGACATGGCAGTTTTTGGCTTGCAGTCCGAAATCAAAGATTTCGATGAAATCGTAGAATATCAGGCTGGAAGATACATAAGCAGTAATGAAGCTGTTTGGCGAATTCTTTCATTTCCGATACATGAACGTAGTCCAGCTGTTGTTCACTTAGCGGTACATTTACAGAATGGTCAACGTGTTTATTTCACGGAAACCAACGTGCAACAAAGAGTCCTGAATCCACCGGATACAACATTAACAGCTTTTTTTTCGCTTTGCAAAAATGATTCTTTTGCGAAAAAACTGCTGTATACTGAAGTGCCTTCGTATTACACGTGGAATACTAAAAATAAAGTATTTGAACGTCGAAAACAGGGTAAGTCAGTCGACGGCCAACCTACCATCTTCAAAGATACCACGATAGGAAGACTCTACACCGTTCACCCCAATCAACATGAATGCTTCTTTCTACGCCTGCTTTTGGTGAATGTACCCGGTCCGACATCCTTTGAGTATTTGAGGACTGTAAATGGTACTATACATGACACTTACCGTAGTGCATGCCAAGCTCTGAATTTATTGGAGAATGACCAACACTGGGATAACTGCATCAATGACGCGTGCGAAACGTCAACCCCAAGTCAAATTCGTGCATTGTTTGGCATCATTTTAACAACTTGCTCTCCATCAGCTCCTACAGATTTATGGGAAAAATATAAGTCAAAAATGTCCGAAGATATACTTCATCGAAAACAGTTAGAGACGTCAGACATGACTTTTGATTTTACACCAGAAATTTATAATACACTTTAGTTGTTATAGAAGATTTTTGCATAAGTATGGCAAACAAACCTCTTCAGGGTTTGGGAATGCCTTCACCTAACCGTATCGCTGCTGTTTCGACATGTGTAGAATTGGATCGTGAACAAAGTTACAGTACGAGTGATCTATTGTCGTATGTACAAAATAACATTTCCAAGTTAACGTCGGAACAAAAAGACATTTATGATACGATAATGCATTGTGTCGATAACAACGTTGGAGAAATTTTCTTTTTGGATGCGCCAGGAGGTACTGGTAAAACGTTTGTGATAAAACTGATTCTGGCATCAATTCGATCTAAAAATGATATAGCGTTGGCAATTGCGTCGTCCGGAATAGCCGCTACATTGCTGCCTGGTGGAAGAACTGCTCATTCCGCTTTGAAATTGCCTCTGAACTTGCATTCTACAAAAACTCCCACGTGCAATATTTCCAAATCATCTGGGATGGGTAAAGTATTGCAGCAATGCAAACTTATTATTTGGGATGAGTGCACAATGGCACACAAAAAATCGCTCGAGGCTCTGGATCAATGCTTGAAAGATTTGCGAGGGAAGTCGAAACCCTTTGGCAGCACCTTAATATTGCTTGCGGGAGATTTCAGGCAAACATTACCTATAATACCTTGATCAACTCCTGCAGACGAAATGAATGCTTGCCTGAAAAATTCTAATTTATGGGCACACGTAAAAACATTAAAATTATCTACAAATATGCGTGTCCGATTGCAAAACGATGACTCTGGTCAAACATTTTCAGATCAATTGCTGGCAATGGGAAACGGAAAGCTCCCAGTAGACTCAATTTCAGGACGTATACAACTAACTGCTGATTTCTGTAATTTAGTGACGTCCAAAAATGAATTGATTGAAAAAGTATTTCCGAATATTCTAAAAAATTATAAAAATAATAAATGGCTAAGTGAAAGAGCGATTCTCGCACCCAAAAATATAGACGTCCACGAAATCAACAATATTGTTTTGACCAAGATTCAAGACCAGGCAGTCCTTTACAAGTCAGTCGACACAGTTTTGGAACCAAATGAAGCGGTTAATTATCCATCTGAATTTTTAAATTCCATAGATCTTTCAGGGTTTCCACCACACGTGCTACAACTAAAAATAGGCGTACCAATAATATTGTTACGTAACATAAACCCACCAAAGCTTTGCAATGGCACTCGACTTGCCGTAAAAAAAACAATGGAAAACCTAATAGAGGCCACAATCCTGACAGGGCCTTTTGAGGGTGAGGCTGTTCTTATTCCTCGCATTCCCATGATTCCAAGAGATCTGCCTTTTCAATTTAAAAGATTGCAATTCCCAATTCGATTAGCATTTGCAATCACCATTAACAAAGCTCAAGGTCAATCATTAGAAAAATGTGGTATTGATCTTAATACTGATTGTTTTTCCCATGGACAATTGTACGTTGCATGTTCGACGGTCGGTAAACCTGACAATCTATTTATATGCAGCGAGAATTGGACAGCGAAGAATGTTGTATATTCGCAAGTTTTACGCAGTTAATTTGTATTTCGGAACCAAATGAAGCGGTTAATTATCCATCTGAATTTTTAAATTCCATAGATCCTTCAGGGTGTCCACCACACCTGCTACAACTAAAAATAGGCGTACCAATAATACTTTTAAGAAATATCAACCCACCAAAGCTTTGCAATGGCACGCGACTTGCCGTAAAAAAACAACAATGGAAAACCTAATAGATGCCACAATCTTGACAGGGCCTTATGAGGGTGAGGCTGTTCTTATTCCTCGTATTCCCATGATTCCAACGGATCTGCTTTTTCAATTTAAAAGATTGCAATTCCCAATTCGATTAGCATTTGCAACCACCATCAACAAAGCTCAAGGGCAATCACTAGAAAAATGCGGTATAGATCTTAATACAGATTGCTTTACCAATGTACAATTGTATGTTGCATCTTTGAGGGTCGGTAAACCTGACAATCTATTTATACGCACAGACAATGGGACAGCGAAGACTGTTGTATATTCACAAGTTTTACGTAGTTAATTTGTATTGTATCTATCTATCTATCTATCTATATAAAAACGAGTTGTGTGTATGCATGTTTGTTTGTTTGTAAAAAGAGCGTTTGCATATGACGTCATTATTAGTACATACGGCTTTGTATATGGACAGACAGTGGGAAAGCCAAGAATGTTGTATATTCGCAATTTTTACGTAGTTTGAAACACTTATATAAATCTATCTATATTCACAGGTGGGACACAGGGACACAACTACAATGGCGCGTAACTAATATGGCGCGTAACTAATATGGCGCGTAACGACTTACGAGCGCGGGGGGGCTTGGGGGGGGCGCGAAGCGCCCCCACCAACTAGGTGTTGGGGTGGCGCGAACGCCACCCCCAAGCCCCCCCGCGCGCGTAAGTCGTTACGCGCCATATTAGTTACGCGCCATTGTAGTTGTGTCCCTATGTCCCACCTGTGAATAGATATATATATATATATATATATATATATATATATATATATATATATATATATATATATATATATATATATATACTAGCTGTTGGGGTGGCGCTTCGCGCCACCCCAACACCTAGTTGGTGGGGGCGCTTCGCGCCCCCCCCCCAAGCCCCCCCGCGCGCGTAAGTCGTTACGCGCCATAATAGTTACGCGCCATTGTAGTTGTGTCCCTATGTCCCACCTGTGAATATAGATATATATATATATATATGGTTTTAACTACGTAAAACTTGCGAATATACAACATTCTTTGCTGTCCCATTGTCTTTGCATATAAATAGATTGTCAGGTTATCCCCCTGTTTCCCCCGGTGTCCCCGTTGTAGTTGTGTCCCTGTGTCCCGGTCGTCATTTATATTCCCTGTGTCCCGCGTCCCGGTCATCATTTGTATCCCGGTGTCCCGGTCTGTATATACATTCGTTTTTTAGTTTTGTTTTTCTCCTTTATTTTTTTCCTTTTTTTTTCTTTTTTAGCTTATTTAGATTTTTAGATTTTTTAGTTTTTTTTATTAGTTTTTAGTTTTTATTTCTTTTTAGTTTTTTTGTCCCGGTCGTCATTTATATCCCCCTGTTTCCCCCGGTGTCCCCGTTGTAGTTGTGTCCCTGTGTCCCGGTCGTTATTTATATTCCCTGTGTCCCGGTCGTCATTTGTATCCCGGTGTACCGGTCTGTATATACATTCGTTTTTTAGTTTTGTTTTTCTCCTTTATTTTTTTCCTTTTTTTTTTCTTTTTTAGTTTATTTAGATTTTTAGATTTTTTAGTTTTTTTATTAGTTTTTAGTTTTTTTTTCTTTTTAGTTTTTTTGTAGTTTTTACCTTCTTTTTAGTTTTGTTAATTTTTTTTTTTACTTGTGTCCTGGTCGTCATTTATACTCCCTGTGTCCCGGTGCTTTGTTGATTGCTAATCGAACATTCCTTTTGTCCTGGTCGCTTTCTCTTTGAGTGTCGTCATTTATTTTTTTCTTTTTTAGTTCTTTTAGTTTTTACCTTTTTTAGTTTTTTTTTAGTTTTTAATTTTTTTTAGTTTTTTACCTTTTTTTAGTTTTTTTAGTTTTTTAGCTTTTTTATTTTTTTTATTAGTTTTTAGTTTTTTTGTAGTTTTTGCCTTTTTTTTTAGTTTTTTGTCCTGGTCGCTTTCTCTTTGAGTGTCGTCATTTATTAGTTTTTTCCTTTTTTTTTTTAGTTTTTTATTGGTTTTTACCTTTATTTTAGCTTATTTTTCAGTTTTTTCCTTTTTTTTAGTTTTTTTTTATTTTTTATTTTTTTTAGTTTTTTACCTTTTTTTAGTTTTTTTAGTTTTTTTAGTTTTTTAGCTTTTTTACTTTTTTTATTAGTTTTTAGTTTTTTTTTGTAGTTTTTGCCTTTTTTTAGTTTTTTCAGTTTTTTTTTTAGTTTTTTATTGGTTTTTACCTTTATAGTTTTTTTAGTTTTTTAGCTTTTTTATTTTTTTTATTAGTTTTTAGTTTTTTTTTGTAGTTTTTGCCTTTTTTTAGTTTTTTCAGTTTTGACATCACCTAATCCAGTTTTTTCAGGTGACGTCACCTGACACATCCATCCACACATCCATCCACACATCCACAGACAGACAACTTATTTTTATATATATATATATATATATATATATATATATATATATATATATATATATATATATATATATATATATATATATATATATATATATGTTTTTAACTACGTAAAACTTGCGAATATACAATATTCTTTGCTGTCCCATCGTCTGTGCATATAAATAGATTGTCAGGTTTACCGACTCTTGAACCTGCAACGCATAATGGTCCATGGGAAAACAATCCGTATTCAGATCTATACCTCATGATTCTATTGATTGCCCTTGAGCTTTGTTGATGGTGATTGCTAATCGACCATTTCCTTTGTTGCCGTCGTCATTTATATATCCCCCTGTGCCCCCCGGCGTCCCCGTTGTAGTTGTGTCCCTGTGTCCGGGTCGTCATTTATATTCCCTGTGTCCCCTTCGTTATTTGTGTCCCGGTGTCCCAGTCTGTGATTTCTATTTGAGTGTCCCGGGCGTCATTTATATTCGTCAGGATATTGTAGGGCATCGTAGCATCGCTGAGTTTAAGCAATTCTTGTCAACTGATTGTTTCGCCTATAAAGAATATTATCTCGAGGTAAGAACTGATCACCGACCACAACGATTGCCACTTTGTTGATAGTTGCGTATCAGGAGGCATCAATTCGATTGCTGTTTTTAAGCAGAAGCACTAAATTATTATTTTTGTGGAAAAGATGATATATATAAATATATATATATATATTTTCTTTTTAGTTTTTTTGTAGTTTTTACCTTTTTTAGTTTTCTTCTTCTTTTGTATTAATGCTAAAGCCAAGGTTCAAACCTGGAGCCTCTCGGACCTAGAACCTGAAACATAACGCTTTACAAACTCAGCTACTTCGGCGTGAATACATTCGTTTTGAGCAGCTTCCTCGGGTGTTGCCATTGTAGGTTCTTCAGTCATTTTACAATTAGAAATTTCTCTTTCAACGGTCTTCTTACAATTAAAAATTTGTCTTTGAACGATATTCTTAAATACCTGTGTCCTGGTCGTCATTTATATCGCCTGTGTCCCGGTCGTCATTTGTGTCCCGGTATCCCAGTCTGTAATTTCTCCTTGAGTGTCCCGGTCGTTATTTATATTCCCTCTGTCCCGGTCGTCATTTGTGTCCCGGTCTGTAATTTCTCTTTGAGTGTTTTTTCTTTTTAGTATTTTTTAGTTTTTTACATTTTTTCTTTTTTCAGTTTTCTTTTTCTTTGATATATATAAATATATATATATATTTTCTTTTTAGTTTTTTTGTAGTTTTTACCTTTTTTAGTTTTTTTCTTCTTTTGTATTAATGCTAAAGCCAAGGTTCAAACCTGGATCCTCTCGGACCTAGAACCTGAAACATAACGCTTTACCAATTCAGCTACTTCGGCGTGAATACATTCGTTTTGAGCAGCTTCCTCGGGTGTTGCCATTGTAGGTTCTTCAGTCATTTTACAATTAGAAATTTCTCTTTCAACGGTCTTCTTACAATTAAAAATTTGTCTTTGAACGATATTCTTAAATACCTGTGTCCTGGTCGTCATTTATATTGCCTGTGTCCCGGTCGTCATTTGTGTTCCGGTATCCCAGTCTGTAATTTCTCCTTGAGTGTCCCGGTCGTTATTTATATTCCGTCTGTCCCGGTCGTCATTTGTGTCCCGGTATGTAATTTCTCTTTGAGTGTTTTTTCTTTTTAGTATTTTTTAGTTTTTTACATTTTTTCTTTTTTCAGTTTTCTTTTTCTTCTTTATTTTTCATCTTCACTATGAAATACATATCGCCGAACCTTTGTTTTTTTAACTAAAATCTGGTAGGCATTGATGACCTTATCCAAGTCAAGATCCCAAACCCAATCATCATCGCTATCATTTTCAGTTTTGATATGCTTTGACTCTCGCTGTCCAGGTGGATCTTCATCTAACTGCGCGGTTTTGCGTTCTTTAGCCTCAAGGTTCTGGACTGAAAACTAAATATGCTAATCAAATTGGGAATTGCAATCTTTTAGGTTGAAAAGCAGATCCATTGGAATCATGAGAATGCGTGGAATAAGAAAAGCCTCACCCTCAAAAGGCCCTGTCAAGATTGTTGCCTCTATTACGTTATAACAGACATAACACGTCATTTGTGTCCCGGTGTCCCGGTCTGTAGTTTCGTTAGTCGACAAACATGACGTCAGACGACAAACAACTTCATGACGACATACAGCTCAATCCTTATAATGACGTCAGTCGACAAACATGACGTCAGTCGACACACAAACATGACGTCAGTTGACAGACAGACAAACGACTTATTTTTATATATATAAAGATCTATATATATAAAAATAAGTTGTCTGTCTGTTTGTCTGTCTGTCTGTCAGGTGACGTCATGTTTCTGTGTTGACTGACGTCATCAAGTTAGTTGTCGTCATTTTTGCTACGACGGTGACGTCATTCAAGATATTTAAGACATATGTTCACGTAGAAATCTATTAATGTTTAAGTTTAAAATGACTGATGAACTTACAATGGCAAAAGCCGATGAAGATGCTCAAAGAGTCTATGCCAAAAAACTTGCTGCTGATAGAGAAAGTCAGAAAAGAAAGCGTGCCGAGGAATCAAAAGAACAGAAAGGAAACAGGCTTGAGGCTGATAGAGAAAGAAAGAACAGAAAGCGTGCCGAGGAATCAAAAGAACAGCAAGGAAACAGGCTTGAGGCTGATAGAGAAAGAAAGAACAGAAAGCGTGCCGAGGAATCAAAAGAACAGCAAGGAAACAGGCTTGAGGCTGATAGAGAAAGAAAGAACAGAAAGCGTGCCGAGGAACTACCAGAGCAACACGGAAGCAGACTTGCTGCTAAAAGAGAAAGTGAAAAAAGAAGGCGTGCCGAGGAATTACAAGAACAGCAAGAAATCAGGCTTGCTGCTGATAGAGAAAGTAAGAAAAGAAAGCGTGCCGAGGAATCACAAGAACAGCAAGAAATCAGGCTTGCTGCTGATAGAGAAAGTAAGAAAAGAAAGCGTGCCGAGGAATCCGAGCAACCTGAAAGTTATCACCTGGCATTCAGGTACAACCCAGTCGATGATTATAGCTTGAGTAGATGTGTTCAAATCGGGACAATGTCTAAAATTTGTCCCTATTGCAAGGCCTTGAAATTCAATGGTGAAACAATGGGAATGTGTTGCGCCTCAGGAAAAGTTAAACTTCCTCTATTGGCTGCACCACCAGAACCATTGAAGACTTTCCTTACTGGAACTACGTCAGAATCTAAGCCTTTTTTGTCACAAATCAGAAAATACAACTCATGTTTCCAAATGACGTCGTTTGGAGCCCAAATCGAAAATCCAGATCAATTTATGTCTACTTTCAAAGTAAAAGGGCAAATTTATCATAGAGCCCCTTCTACCATTCTCAGGCGAGAATAATAAATTTTTACAATTGTACTTCATCGGTGATAGAAATTCTGAATTGAATGCACATTGCGAAATTTCTCCCAACGTTGAAAGGACAATCGTTTCCCAATTGCAACATCTTTTCCACGAAAATAATAATTTAGTGCGTCTGTTCAAAACAGCCATCGATTTGATGCCTACTGATACGCATAAAATTGTTATTTCCGCTGACAAAACGCCTCCTGGCCAACATGTGCGTAGATACAATGCTCCAACTATCGACGAAGTGGCAATCGTTATGGTCGGTGATCAGTTTTTACCTCGAGATATTATTCTTCATAAGCGAAACGCTCAGTTGTTAAGAATTGCTGAAACTCATCGATGCTACGATGCCCTACAATATCCTATCATTTTTTGGGATGGAGCCGACGGCTATCACTTTAATATTAAATTGATGAATCCAGTCACTAACAAAGAAATGAATAAGAAATGCAGTGCAATGCATTATTATTCCTATAGACTAATGATTCGGCAGGATGAAGAAAATTATATTTTAAAATGCCGTGAATTGTTTCACCAATTTGCCGTTGATATGTATGCTAAAATTGAATCAGAACGTTTGCTATATATCTGCCTGAATCAGACCAAGCTCCGCTCTGAACAATACATTCATTTGCGAAATGCAGTTATAAATGACGGTAATACCACAAACGTTGGAAGATTAACAATTTTACCTTCGTCATATGCTGGCAGTCCCCGTCATATGCGTGAATATGCTCAAGATGCTATTGCGTATGTTCGTCTCTATGGTCGTCCAGATTTATTTATTACATTTACATGTAATCAATCTTGGGACGAGATACTGCAGCTTTTACTTCAAGGACAATCGGCGGTTCATAGGCACGACATTACGGCCCGTGTCTTCCGGCAAAAGTTGAAATCACTGATAAACTACATAGTAAAACTTGAAGTGTTTGGGTCAGTGCGATGCTGGATGTACTCAGTGGAATGGCAAAAACGAGGTTTGCCACACGCACATATACTAATCTGGCTACATAAAAAAATTACTTCGAACGAAATTGATGATGTGATTTCCGCTGAAATACCTGATAAAAATGTCGATAAGGGGTTACATGATATTATTGTAAAAAATATGATACATGGACCTTGCGGTGCACTGAACGAAAATTCACCATGCATGGCCAAAGGAAGGTGCACAAAGCAATATCCTCGACTTTTAGTATCAAACACAATTACTGGCAATGATGGTTACCCACAATATAGAAGAAGATCTACTGAAGATGGCGGTAAAACAGCAATAATAAAGAAGCGTAACGGTGCCACCATCGAAGTAGATAACCAGTGGGTTGTTCCATATTCCCCATTATTATCAAAAACATTTAATGCACACATAAACGTTGAATACTGTAACTCCGTAAAGGCAATCAAATACATATGTAAATACGTCAACAAAGACATTGACATGGCAGTTTTTGGCTTGCAGCCCGAAATCAAAGATTTCGACGAAATCGTACAATATCAGGCTGGAAGATACATAAGCAGTAATGAAGCTGTTTGGCGAATTCTTTCATTTCTGATACATGAACGTAGTCCAGCTGTTGTTCACTTAGCGGTACATTTACAGAATGGTCAACGTGTTTATTTCACGGAAACCAACGTGCAACAAAGAGTCCTGAATCCACCGGATACAACATTAACAGCTTTTTTTTCGCTTTGCAAAAATGATTCTTTTGCAAAAAAACTGCTGTATACTGAAGTGCCTTCGTATTACACGTGGAATACTAAAAATAAAGTATTTGAACGTCGAAAACAGGGTAAGTCAGTCGACGGCCAACCTACCATCTTCAAAGATACCACGATAGGAAGATTCTACACCGTTCACCCCAATCAACATGAGTGCTTCTTTCTACGCCTGCTTTTGGTGAATGTACCCGGTCCGACATCCTTTGAGTATTTGAGGACTGTAAATGGTACTATACATGACACTTACCGTAGTGCATGCCAAGCTCTGAATTTATTGGAGAATGACCAACACTGGGATAACTGCATCAATGACGCGTGCGAAACGTCAACCCCAAGTCAAATTCGTGCATTGTTTGGCATCATTTTAACAACTTGCTCTCCATCAGCTCCTACAGATTTATGGGAAAAATATAAGTCAAAAATGTCCGAAGATATACTTCATCGAAAACAGTTAGAGACGTCAGACATGACTTTTGATTTTACACCAGAAATTTATAACTACACTTTAGTTGTTATAGAAGATTTTTGCATAAGTATGGCAAACAAACCTCTTCAGGGTTTGGGAATGCCTTCACCTAACCGTATCGCTGCTGTTTCGACATGTGTAGAATTGGATCGTGAACAAAGTTACAGTACGAGTGATCTATTGTCGTATGTACAAAATAACATTTCCAAGTTAACGTCGGAACAAAAAGACATTTATGATACGATAATGCATTGTGTCGATAACAACGTTGGAGAAATTTTCTTTTTGGATGCGCCAGGAGGTACTGGTAAAACGTTTGTGATAAAACTGATTCTGGCATCAATTCGATCTAAAAATGATATAGCGTTGGCAATTGCGTCGTCCGGAATAGCCGCTACATTGCTGTAGCGGCTGTAGCATAAATTCTAATTTATGGGCACACGTAAAAATATTAAAATTAACTACAAATATGCGTGTCCGATTGCAAAACGATGACTCTGGTCAAACATTTTCAGATCAATTGCTGGCAATTGGAAACGGAAAGCTCCCAGTAGACTCAATTTCAGGACGTATACAACTACCTGCTGATTTCTGTAATTTAGTGACGTCCAAAAATGAATTGATGGAAAAAGTATTTCCGAATATTCTAAAAAATTATAAAAATAATAAATGGCTAAGTGAAAGAGCGATTCTCGCACCCAAAAATATAGACGTCCACGAAATCAACAATATTGTTTTGACCAAGATTCGAGACCAGGCAGTCCTTTACAAGTCAGTCGACACAGTTTTGGAACCAAATGAAGCGGTTAATTATCCATCTGAATTTTTAAATTCCATAGATCTTTCAGGGTTTCCACCACACGTGCTACAACTAAAAATAGGCGTACCAATAATACTTTTAAGAAATATAAACCCACCAAAGCTTTGCAATGGCACTCGACTTGCCGTAAAAAAAACAATGGAAAACCTAATAGAGGCCACAATCTTGACAGGGCCTTTTGAGGGTGAGGCTGTTCTTATTCTTTGCATTCCCATGATTCCAACGGATCTGCCTTTTCAATTTAAAAGATTGCAGTTCCCAATTCGATTAGCAGTTGTAATCACCATTAACAATGCTCAAGGTCAATCATTAGAAAAATGTGGTATAGATCTAAATACTGATTGTTTTTCCCATGGACAATTGTACGTTGCATGTTCGAGGGTTGGTAAACCTGACAATCTATTTATATGCAGCGACAATTGGACAGCGAAGAATGTTGTATATTCGCAAGTTTTACGCAGTTAATTTGTATTGCATCTATCTATCTATCTATCTATATAAAAACGAGTTGTGTGTATGCATTTTTGTTTGTTTGTAAAAAGAGCGTTTGCATATGACGTCATTATTAGTACATACGGCTTTGTATATGCACAGACAATGGGAAAGCCAAGAATGTTGTATATTCGCAATTTTTACGTAGTTTGAAACACATATATAAATCTATCTATATTCACAGGTGGGACACAGGGACACAACTAGAATGGCGCGTAACTAATATGGCGCGAAACGACTTACGCGCGCGGGGGGGCTTGGGGGGGCACGAAGCGCCCCCACCAACTAGGTGTTGGGGTGGCGCGAAGCGCCACCCCAACAGCTAGTATATATATAAATAAGTTGTCTGTGTGTTTGTGTCTGTCGAGTGACGTCATGTTTGTGTGCCGACTGACGTCATGTTAATCGACTGACTTCATTTTAAGGATTGAGCTGTATGCGTCATGAAGTTGTTTGTCGACTGACGTCATGTTTGTCACCTGATGAAATTACATACCGGGACACAAATGACGACCGGGACACAGGGAATATAAATGACGACCGGGAACCTCAAAGAGAAATTACAGACTGGAAAACCCGGACACAAATCAAGACCGGGACACAGGGAATATAAATGACGACCGGGACACAGGGACACAACTACAACGGGGACGCCGGGGGGCACAGGGGGATATATAAATGACGAAGGGGACACAGGGAATGTTCGATTAGTAATCACCGTCAACAAGACTCAAGGGCAATCATTAGAATCATGAGGTATCACTAAAAAAACTAAAAAAAGGTAAAAAACCAAAAACTAAAAAAAACCAATTCAAAAACGAATGTATATACAGACCGGGACACCGGGACACAAATGACGACCGGGACACCGGGACACAAGGAATATAAATGACGCCCAGGACACTCAAAGAGAAATCACAGACTGGGACACCGGGACACAAATGACGACCGGGACACAGGGAATATAAATGACGATGCCGGGGCACACATGCCAGGGGGCATGACGATGCCGGGGGGCACAGAAGGATATATAAATGACGACGGCGACACAGGGAATGGTCGATTAGCACCATCAACAAAGCTCAAGGACAATCATTAGAATCATGAGGTATAGATCTTAATACGGATTGTTTTCCCATGGACCATTATATGTGGCATGTTCAAGAGTCGGTAAACCTGACAATCTATTTATATGCACAGACAATGGGACAGCGAAGATTGTTGTATATTCGCAAGTTTTACGTAGTTAAAAACACACACACACACATATATATATATATATATATATATATATATATATATATATATATATATATATATATATATATATATATATATATATATATATACTAGGTATGCTGGGTGTTGTGTGTGAGTCTGTCGGGTGACGTCATGTTTGTGTGTTGACTGACGACATGAAGTTAGTTGTCGTCATTTTGTTATGACGGTGACGTCATTAAAGGTTTTAAAGACATGTGTTCACGGAGAAATCTATTAATGTTTAACTGTAAAATGACTGATGAACTTACAATGGCAACAGCCGAGGAAGATGCTCAAAGAGTCTATGCCAAAAAACTTGCTGCTGATAGAAAAGTAAGAAAAGAAAGCGTGCCGAGGAATCAAAAGAACAGCAAGAAAACAGGCTTGAGGCTGATAGAGAAAGAAAGAACAGAAAGCGTGCCGAGGAACTACCAGAGCAACGCGAAACCAGACTTGCTGCTAAAAGAGAAAGTGAAAAAAGAAGGCGTGCCGAGGAACTACCAGAGCAACATAAAACCAGACTTGCTGCTAAAAGAGAAAGTGAACAAAGAAGGCATGCCGAGTAACTACCAGAGCAACATGAAACCAGACTTGCTGCTAAAAGAGAAAGTGAAAAAAGAAGGCGTGCCGAGGAATCACAAGAACAGCAAGAAATCAGGGTTGCTGCTGATAGAGAAAGCAAGAAAAGAAAGCATGCCGAGGAATCAGAGCAACCTGAAGGTTATCGCCTGGCATCCAGGTACAGCCCAGTCGATGATTATAGCTTGAGTAGATGTGTTCAAATCGGGACTATGTCTAAAATTTGTCCCTATTGTAAGGCCTTGAAATTGAATGGTGAAACAATGGGAATGTGTTGCGCCTCAGGAAAAGTTAAACTTCCTCTATTGGCTGCACCACCAGAGCCATTGAAGACTTTCCTTACTGGAACTACGTCAGAATCTAAGCTTTTTTTATCACAAATCAGAAAATATAACTCATGTTTCCAAATGACGTCGTTTGGAGCCCAAATCGAAAATCCAGATCAATATATGTCTACTTTCAAAGTATATCCAGATCAATTTATGTCTACTTTCAAAAAGTAGACATAAATCTACTTTGAAAAAAAAAGTTTTTCAAAGTAAAAGGCCAAATTTATCATAGAGCAGGGTCCCTTCTACCATTCTCAGGCGAGAATCATAAATTTTTACAATTATACTTCATCAGTGATAGAAATTCTGAATTGAATGCACATTGCGAAATTTCTCCCAACGTTGAAAGGACAATCGTTTCCAAATTGCAACATCTTTTCCACGAAAATAATAATTCAGTGCGTCTGTTCAAAACAGCCATCGATTTGATGCCGACTGATAAGCATAAAATTGTTATTTCCGCTGACAAAACGCCTCCTGGCCAACATGTGCGTAGATACAATGCTCCAACTATCGACGAAGTGGCAATTGTTATGGTCGGTGATCAGTTTTTACCTCGAGATATTATTTTCATAAGCGAAGCGCTCAGTTGTTAAGAATTGCTGAAACTCATCGATGCTACGATGCCCTACAATATCCTATCATTTTTTGGGATGGAGCCCACGGCTATCACTTTAATATTAAATTGATGAATCCAGCCACTAACAAAGAAATGAATAAGAAATGCAGTGCAATGCATTATTATTCCTATAGACTAATGATTCGGCAGGATGAAGAAAATTACATTTTAAAATGCCGTCAATTGTTTCACCAATACGTCGTTGATATGTATGCTAAAATTGGATCAGAACGTTTGCTATATATCCGCCTGAATCAGACCAAGCTCCGCTCTGAACAATACATTCATTTGCGAGATGCAGTTGTAAATGACGGTAATACCACAAACGTTGGAAGATTAACAATTTTACCTTCGTCATATGCTGGCAGTCCCCGTCATATGCATGAATATGCTCAAGATGCTATTGCGTATGTTCGTCTCTATGGTCGTCCAGATTTATTTATTACATTTACATGTAATCAATCTTCGGACGAGATACAGCAGGTTTAACTTCAAGGACAATCGGCGGTTCATAGACATGACATTACGGCCCGTGTCTTCCGGCAAAAGTTGAAATCACTGATAAACTACATAGTAAAACTTGAAGTGTTTGGGTCAGTGCGATGCTGGATGTACTCAGTGGAATGGCAAAAACGAGGTTTGCCACACGCACATATACTAATCTGGCTACATAAAAAAATTACTTCGAACGAAATTGATGATGTGATTTCCGCTGAAATACCTGATGAAAATGTCGATAAGGGGTTACATGATATTATTGTAAAAAATATGATACATGGACCTTGCGGTGCACTGAACGAAAATTCACCTTGCA
This sequence comes from Artemia franciscana, assembly GCF_032884065.1. Taxonomy (NCBI): domain Eukaryota; kingdom Metazoa; phylum Arthropoda; class Branchiopoda; order Anostraca; family Artemiidae; genus Artemia; species Artemia franciscana. The sequence goes on from NW_027063917.1 coordinate 15,425, forward strand.
TGGCCAAAGGAAGGTGCACAAAGCAATATCCTCGACTTTTAGTATCCAACACAATTACTGGCAATGATGGTTGCCCACAATATAGAAGAAGATCTACTGAAGATGGCGGTAAAACAGCAATAATAAAGAAGCGTAACGGTACCACCATCGAAGTAGATAACCAGTGGGTTGTTACATATTCCCCATTATTGTCAAAAACATTTAATGCACACATAAACGTTGAATACTGTAACTCCGTAAAGGCAATCAAATTCATATGTAAATACGTTAACAAAGGAAGTGACATGGCAGTTTTTGGCTTGCAGCCCGAAATCAAAGATATCGACGAAATCGTACAATATCAGGCTGGAAGATACATAAGCAGTTCTGAAGCTGTTTGGCGAATTCTTTCATTTCCGATACGTAGTCCAGCTGTTGTTCACTTAGCGGTACATTTACAGAATGGTCAACGTGTTTATTTCTCGGAAACCAACGTGCAACAAAGAGCCCTGTATCCACCGGATACAAAGTTCACCGCTTTCTTTTCGTTATGCAAAAATGATTCTTTTGCAAAAAACTGCTGTATACTGAAGTGCCTTCGTATTACACGTGGAATACTAAAAATAAAGTATTTGAAAGTCGAAAACAGGGTAAGTCAGTCGACGGCCAACCAACCATCTTCAAAAATACCACGATTGGAAGACTCTACACCGTTCATCCCAATCAACATGAATGCTTCTTTCTACGCCTGCTTTTGGTGAATATACCCGGTCCGACATCCTTTGAGTATTTGAGAACTGTAAACGGTACTATACATGACACCGTAGTGCATGCCAAGCTCTGAATTTACTGGAGAATGACCAACACTGGGATAACTGCATCAATGACGCGTATGAAGAGTCAACTCCAAGTCAAATTCGTGCATTGTTTGGCATCATTTTAACAACTTGCTCTCCATCAGCTCCTACAGAGTTATGGGAAAAATATAAGTCAGAAATGTCCGAAGATATACTCCATCGAAAAAAGTTAGAGACGTCTGATATGACTTTTGAGTTTACATCATAAATTTATAACTACACTTTAGTTATTATAGAAGATTTGTGCGTACGTATGGCAAACAAACCTCTTCAGGATTTGGGAATGCCCTCACCTAACCGTATCGCTGCTGTTTCGACATGCGTAGAATTGGATCGTGAACAAAGTTACAGTACGAGTGATCTATTGTCGTATGTACAAAATAACATTTCCAAGTTAACGTCGGAACAAAAAGACATTTATGATACGATAATGCATTGTGTCGATAACAACGTTGGAGAAATTTTCTTTTTGGATGCGCCAGGAGGTACTGGTAAAACGTTTGTGATAAAACTGATTCTGGCATCAATTCGATCAAAAAATGATATAGCGTTGGCAATTGCGTCGTCCGGAATAGCCGCATCATTGCTGCCTGGTGGAAGAACTGCTCATTCCGCTTTGAAATTGCCTCTGAATTTGCATTCTACAGAAACTCCCACGTGCAATATTTCCAAATCATCTGGGAAGGGTAAAGTATTGCAGCAATGCAAACTTATTATTTGGGATGAGTGCACAATGGCACACAAAAAATCGCTCGAGGCTCTGGATCAATGCTTGAAAGATTTGCGAGGGAAGTCGAAACCCTTTGGCAGCACACTAATATTGCTTGCGGGAGATTTCAGGCAAACATTACCTATAATACCTAGATCAACCCCTGCAGACGAAATGAATGCTTGCCTGAAAAATGCTAATTTATGGGCACACGTAAAAACATTAAAATTAACTACAAATATGCGTGTCCGATTGCAAAACGATGACTCTGGTCAAACATTTTCAGATCAATTGCTGGCAATTGGAAACGGAAAGCTCCCAGTAGACTCAATTTCAAGACGTATACAACTACCTGCTGATTTCTGTAATTTAGTGACTTCCAAAAATGAATTGATTGAAAAAGTATTTCCGAATATTCTAAACAATTATAAAAATAATAAATGGCTAAGTGAAAGAGCGATTCTTGCACCCAAAAATATAGACGTCCACGAAATCAACAATATTGTTTTGACCAAGATTCGAGACCAGGCAGTCCTTTACAAGTCAGTCGACACAGTTTTGGAACCAAATGAAGCGGTTAATTATCCATCTGAATTTTTAAATTCCGTGGATCTTTCAGGGTTTCCACCACACGTGCTACAACTAAAAATAGGCGTTCCAATAATACTTTTAAAAATATCAACCCACCAAAGCTTTGCAATGGCACGCGACTTGCCGTAGAAAAAAAAAACAATGGAAAACCTAATAGAGGCCACAATCTTGACAGGGCCTTTTGAGGGTGAGGCTGTTCTTATTCCTTGCATTCCCATGATTCCAACGGATCTGCCTTTTCAATTTAAAAGATTGCAATTCCCAATTCGATTAGCATTTGCAATCACCATTAACAAAACAAAAGGTCAATCATTAGAAAAATGTGGTATAGATGTTAATACTGATTGTTTTTCCCATGGACAATTGTAAGTTGCATGTTCGAGGGTCGGTAAACCTGACAATCTATTTATATGCAGCGACAATTGGACAGCGAAGAATGTTGTATATTCGCAAGTTTTACGCAGTTAATTTGTATTGTATCTATCTATCTATCTATCTATATAAAAACGAGTTGTGTGTATGCATGTTTGTTTGTTTGTAAAAAGAGCGTTTGCATATGACGTCATTATTAGTACATAAGGCTTTGTATATGCACAGACAATGGGAAAGCCAAGAATGTTGTATATTCGCAAGTTTTACGTAGTTTAAAACACATATATAAATCTATCTATATTCATAGGTGGTACACAGGGACACAACTACAATGGCGCGTAACTAATATGGCGCGTAACGACTTACGCGCGCGGGGGGGCTTGGGGGGGGGGGGGCGCGAAGCGCCCCCACCAACTTGGTGGCGCTTTGCTTCACCCCAACAGCTAGTATATATATATATGTATATATATATATATATATACTAGCTGTTGGGGTGGCGCTTCGCGCCACCCCAACACCTAGTTGGTGGGGGCGCTTCGCGCCCCCCCCAAGCCCCCCCGCGCGCGTAAGTCGTTACGCGCCATAATAGTTACGCGCCATTGTAGTTGTGTCCCTATGTCCCACCTGTGAATATAGATATATATATATATATATGGTTTTAACTACGTAAAACTTGCGAATATACAACATTCTTTGCTGTCCCATTGTCTTTGCATATAAATAGATTGTCAGGTTATCCCCCTGTTTCCCCCGGTGTCCCCGTTGTAGTTGTGTCCCTGTGTCCCGGTCGTCATTTATATTCCCTGTGTCCCGGGTCCCGGTCATCATTTGTATCCCGGTGTCCCGGTCTGTATATACATTCGTTTTTTAGTTTTGTTTTTCTCCTTTATTTTTTTCCTTTTTTTTTCTTTTTTAGCTTATTTAGATTTTTAGATTTTTTAGTTTTTTTTATTAGTTTTTAGTTTTTATTTCTTTTTAGTTTTTTTGTCCCGGTCGTCATTTATATCCCCCTGTTTCCCCCGGTGTCCCCGTTGTAGTTGTGTCCCTGTGTCCCGGTCGTTATTTATATTCCCTGTGTCCCGGTCGTCATTTGTATCCCGGTGTACCGGTCTGTATATACATTCGTTTTTTAGTTTTGTTTTTCTCCTTTATTTTTTTCCTTTTTTTTTCTTTTTTAGTTTATTTAGATTTTTAGATTTTTTAGTTTTTTTATTAGTTTTTAGTTTTTTTTTCTTTTTAGTTTTTTTGTAGTTTTTACCTTCTTTTTAGTTTTGTTAATTTTTTTTTTTACTTGTGTCCTGGTCGTCATTTATACTCCCTGTGTCCCGGTGCTTTGTTGATTGCTAATCGAACATTCCTTTTGTCCTGGTCGCTTTCTCTTTGAGTGTCGTCATTTATTTTTTTCTTTTTTAGTTCTTTTAGTTTTTACCTTTTTTAGTTTTTTTTTAGTTTTTAGTTTTTTTAGTTTTTTACCTTTTTTTAGTTTTTTTAGTTTTTTAGCTTTTTTATTTTTTTTATTAGTTTTTAGTTTTTTTGTAGTTTTTGCCTTTTTTTTTAGTTTTTTGTCCTGGTCGCTTTCTCTTTGAGTGTCGTCATTTATTAGTTTTTTCCTTTTTTTTTTTAGTTTTTTATTGGTTTTTACCTTTATTTTAGCTTATTTTTCAGTTTTTTCCTTTTTTTTAGTTTTTTTTTATTTTTTATTTTTTTTAGTTTTTTACCTTTTTTTAGTTTTTTTAGTTTTTTTAGTTTTTTAGCTTTTTTACTTTTTTTATTAGTTTTTAGTTTTTTTTTGTAGTTTTTGCCTTTTTTTAGTTTTTTCAGTTTTTTTTTTAGTTTTTTATTGGTTTTTACCTTTATAGTTTTTTTAGTTTTTTAGCTTTTTTATTTTTTTTATTAGTTTTTAGTTTTTTTTGTAGTTTTTGCCTTTTTTTAGTTTTTTCAGTTTTGACGTCACCTAATCCAGTTTTTTCAGGTGACGTCACCTGACACATCCATCCACACATCCATCCATCCATCCATCCACAGACAACTTATTTTTATATATATAGATATATATATATATATATATATATATATATATATATATATATATATATATATATATATATATATATATATATATATAATATACAGCTAGTATATATATATATATATATATATCTTCTATATATATAAAAATAAGTTGTCTGTCCGTTACGCCAGATTATATCTTAAATATATATAAAAATGAAACTAAACTGAAAAGCAAACTGAAACTAAAAATGTAGAAACTGGTAATTGCATAAATCTATATATATAAAAATAAGTTGTCTGTCCGTTACGCCAGATTATATCTTCTACATATATAAAAGAAAACAAACTAGAATGTAAAAACTGGAAATTGCATAAATATTTCAAAATATTTTGACAATTGATTAAAGTAATTCGGAAAAAGAAAAATGGTAAAAAACTAAAAAAAAACTAAAAAGAAAAAACTAAAAAAAAAATAAAAATTAAAAAGATTAAAAAAAGAAAAAACCTAAAAAGAAAAAACGTACAAAAATAAAAAAGATAAAAAACCAAAAAAAAAACTAAAAAAAGCTAAAAAACTAAAAAAAAGAAAAAACAAAAAAAAACTGGGAATTGCACAAATGCGTCAATGTTAGAATGAACATTGACAAATTGAAGAAAACAAATCAATAAAAAGAAGAAACTAAAAAAAAGAAAAAACTAAAAAAGAAAAAAAACTAAAGAAGAAACTGTATCTATATATAAAAATCTATATACATAAAAATAAGTTGTCTGTCTTTTATGTCTGTTACACTATGTCTGTTACGCCTGATTATATCTTATCTATATATATAAAAATAAGTTGTATGTATTTTTTTATTGAGGGTTTGACGTCTGAAAAATAGAGAAGAAAAAGAAAACTGAAAAAAGAAAAATGGTAAAAAACTAAAAAAAAACTAAAAATAAACAAAACTAAAAAATAAAAAAAAATTAAAAAAAGAAAAAACTTAAAAATAAAAATGTAAAAAAAATAAAAAAATAAAAAGGTAAAAAATTAGAAGAAATTTAAAAAAGAAAAACTAAAAAAGAAAAAAACTAAGAAAAGAAAAAACTAAAAAAGAAAAAAAAACTGAAATGAAACTGTATCTATCTATATATATAAAAATAAGTTGTCTGTCTGTGTGTCTGTCTGTCAGGTGACGTCATGTTTCTGTGTCGACTGACGTCATGTTTTCAACTGACGAAATTACAGACCGGGACATCGGGACACAAATGACGACCGGGACACCGGCACATAGGGAATATAAATGACGACACTCAAAGAGAAAGCGACCGGGACAAAAGGAATGTTCGATTAGCAATCACCATCAACAAAGCACCGTGACACAAATGACGACCGGGACACAGGGAGTATAAATGACGACCAGGACATAAGTAAAAAAAACTGAAAAAACTAAAAAAAAAGGTAAAAACTAATAAAAAACTAAAAAAGCTAAAAAATAAAAAAAAACTAAAAAAGAAAAAAAATAAAAAAGGAAAAAAATGAAAAAATAAAGGAGAAAAACTAAAAAAACGAATGTATATACAGACCGGAACACCGGGATACAAATGACGACCGAGACACAGGGAATATAAATGACGACCGGGACACAGGGACACAACTACAACGGGGACGCCGGGGGGCACAGGGGGATATAAATGACGACCGGGACACCGGGACACAAGGAATATAAATGACGCCCGGGACACTCAAAGAGAAATCACAGACTGGGACACTGGGACACAAATGACGACCGGGACACAGGGAATATAAATGACGACCGGGACACAGGGAAACAACTACAAAGGGGACGCCGGGGGCACAGGGGGATATATAAATGACGACAGCGACATAGGGAATGGTCGATTACCAATCACCATCAACAAAGCTCAAGGGAAATCATTAGAATCATGAGGTATAGATCTGAATACGGAAACCTAACAATCTATTTATATGCACAGACAATGGTACAGCAAAGAATGTTGTATATTCGCAAGTTTTACGTAGTTTAAAACATATATATATATATATATATATATATATATATATATATATATATATATATATATATATATATATATATATATATATATATATATCTATATTCACAGGTGGGACATAGGGACACAACTACAATGGCGCGTAACTAATATGGCGCGTAACGACTTACGCGCGCGGGGGGGCTTGGGGGGGGGGGCGCGAAGCGCCCCCACCAACTAGGTGTTGGGGTGGCGCGAAGCGCCACCCCAACAGCTAGTATTTCTATATATTTTGACAATAGATTAAAGTAATTCGAAAACCTTATAACAGATATTTATAATTTTGAGTTTTATTATAAATTGTCGAGTGTTTGCATGCTTGGTACGTAAAATTTTTTTCTAACATCAATGTTAGAATGAACACTGAAAAATTGAAAAACATTGAAAAAGGTAGAATGTTACCAAAAAGCAAAACCAGGCTTGCGGTTCAAAGAGAAATGGCCAGATTAAGAATGTGCAATTTACGTCAACGAAGGCGTAAAAAAACTAAAAAAAAGGCAAAAACTACAAAAAAAACTAAAAACTAATAAAAAAAATAAAAAAGCTAAAAAACTAAAAAAACTAAAAAAACTAAAAAAAGGTAAAAAACTAAAAAAACTAACTACAAAAAAACTAAAAACTAATAAAAAAAAATAAAAAAGCTAAAAAACTAAAAAAACTAAAAAAAGGCAAAAACTACAAAAAAAAACTAAAAACTAATAAAAAAGCTAAAAAACTAAAAAAACTAAAAAAAAGGCAAAAACTACAAAAAAAACTAAAAACTAATAAAAAAAAATAAAAAAGCTAAAAAACTAAAAAAACTAAAAAAACTAAAAAAAGGTAAAAAACTAAAAAAACTAAAAACTAAAAAAAACTAAAAAAAAGGAAAAAACTGAAAAATAAGCTAAAATAAAGGTAAAAACCAATAAAAAACTAAAAAAAAAACTGAAAAAACTAAAAAAAGGCAAAAACTACAAAAAAAAAACTAAAAACTAATAAAAAAAAGTAAAAAAGCTAAAAAACTAAAAAAACTAAAAAAACTAAAAAAAGGTAAAAAACTAAAAAAAATAAAAAATAAAAAAAAACTAAAAAAAAGGAAAAAACTGAAAAATAAGCTAAAATAAAGGTAAAAACCAATAAAAAACTAAAAAGAAAAAAAGGAAAAAACTAAAAAAAATTTTCATCTAAAAAACTAAAAAAAACTAAAAAAGGTAAAAACTAAAAGAACTAAAAAAGAAAAAAATAAATGACGACACTCAAAGAGAAAGCGACCAGGACAAAAGGAATGTTCGATTAGCAATCAACAAAGCACCGGGACACAGGGAGTATAAATGACGACCAGGACATAAGTAAAAAAAAAAACTAACAAAACTAAAAAGAAGGTAAAAACTACAAAAAAACTAAAAGAAAAAAAACTAAAAACTAATAAAAAAACTAAAAAATCTAAAAATCTAAATAAACTAAAAAAGAAAAAAAAGGAAAAAAATAAAGGAGAAAAACAAAACTAAAAAACGAATGTATATACAGACCGGGACACCGGGATACAAATGACGACCGGGACACAGGGAATATAAATGACGACCGGGACACAGGGACACAACTACAACGGGGACACCGGGGAAACAGGGGGATATAAATGACGACCGGGACACCGGGACAGGGAATGGTCGATTAGCAATCACCATCAACAAAGCTCAAGGGCAATCATTAGAATCATGAGGTATAGATCTGAATACAGATTGTTTTCCCATGGACCATTATATGTTGCATGTTCAAGAGTCGGTAAACCTGACAATCTATTTGGATCAGGTGACGTCACCTGAAAAAACTGGATCAGGTGACGTCAAAACTGAAAAAACTAAAAAAAGGCAAAAACTACAAAAAAAAACTAAAAACTAATAAAAAAAATAAAAAAGCTAAAAAACTAAAAAAACTAAAAAAAGGCAAAAACTACAAAAAAAAACTAAAAACTAATAAAAAAGCTAAAAAACTAAAAAAACTAAATAAAGGCAAAAACTACAAAAAAAACTAAAAACTAATAAAAAAAAATAAAAAAGCTAAAAAACTAAAAAAACTAAAAAAACTAAAAAAAGGTAAAAAACTAAAAAAACTAAAAACTAAAAAAAACTAAAAAAAAGGAAAAAACTGAAAAATAAGCTAAAATAAAGGTAAAAACCAATAAAAAACTAAAAAAAAAACTGAAAAAACTAAAAAAAGGCAAAAACTACAAAAAAAACTAAAAACTAATAAAAAAAAGTAAAAAAGCTAAAAAACTAAAAAAACTAAAAAAACTAAAAAAAGGTAAAAAACTAAAAAAAATAAAAAATAAAAAAAAACTAAAAAAAGGAAAAAAACTGAAAAATAAGCTAAAATAAAGGTAAAAACCAATAAAAACTAAAAAGAAAAAAAGGAAAAAACTAAAAAAAATTTTCATCTAAAAAACTAAAAAAAACTAAAAAAGGTAAAAACTAAAAGAACTAAAAAAGAAAAAAATAAATGACGACACTCAAAGAGAAAGCGACCAGGACAAAAGGAATGTTCGATTAGCAATCAACAAAGCACCGGGACACAGGGAGTATAAATGACGACCAGGACATAAGTAAAAAAAAAAACTAACAAAACTAAAAAGAAGGTAAAAACTACAAAAAAACTAAAAAGAAAAAAAACTAAAAACTAATAAAAAAACTAAAAAATCTAAAAATCTAAATAAACTAAAAAAGAAAAAAAAAAGGAAAAAAATAAAGGAGAAAAACAAAACTAAAAAACGAATGTATATACAGACCGGGACACCGGATACAAATGACGACCGGGACACAGGGAATATAAATGACGACCGGGACACAGGGACACAACTACAACGGGGACACCGGGGGAAACAGGGGGATATAAATGACGACCGGGACACCGGGACAGGGAATGGTCGATTAGCAATCACCATCAACAAAGCTCAAGAGCAATCATTAGAATCATGAGGTATAGATCTGATACAGATTGTTTTCCCATGGACCATTATATGTTGCATGTTCAAGAGTCGGTAAACCTGACAATCTATTTGGATCAGGTGACGTCACCTGAAAAAACTGGATCAGGTGATGTCAAAACTGAAAAAACTAAAAAAAGGCAAAAACTACAAAAAAAACTAAAAACTAATAAAAAAAATAAAAAAGCTAAAAAACTAAAAAAACTAAAAAAAGGCAAAAACTACAAAAAAAACTAAAAACTAATAAAAAGCTAAAAAACTAAAAAAACTAAATAAAGGCAAAAACTACAAAAAAAACTAAAAACTAATAAAAAAAAATAAAAAAGCTAAAAAACTAAAAAAACTAAAAAAACTAAAAAAAGGTAAAAAACTAAAAAAACTAAAAACTAAAAAAAACTAAAAAAAAGGAAAAAACTGAAAAATAAGCTAAAATAAAGGTAAAAACCAATAAAAAACTAAAAAAAACTGAAAAAACTAAAAAAAGGCAAAAACTACAAAAAAAAACTAAAAACTAATAAAAAAAAGTAAAAAAGCTAAAAAACTAAAAAAACTAAAAAAACTAAAAAAAGGTAAAAAACTAAAAAAAATAAAAAATAAAAAAAAACTAAAAAAAAGGAAAAAACTGAAAAATAAGCTAAAATAAAGGTAAAAACCAATAAAAAACTAAAAAGAAAAAAAGGAAAAAACTAAAAAAAAATTTCATCTAAAAAACTAAAAAAAACTAAAAAAGGTAAAAACTAAAAGAACTAAAAAAGAAAAAAATAAATGACGACACTCAAAGAGAAAGCGACCAGGACAAAAGGAATGTTCGATTAGCAATCAACAAAGCACCGGGACACAGGGAGTATAAATGACGACCAGGACATAAGTAAAAAAAAAAACTAACAAAACTAAAAAGAAGGTAAAAACTACAAAAAAACTAAAAAGAAAAAAAACTAAAAACTAATAAAAAAACTAAAAAATCTAAAAATCTAAATAAACTAAAAAAGAAAAAAAAAAGGAAAAAAATAAAGGAGAAAAACAAAACTAAAAAACGAATGTATATACAGACCGGGACACCGGATACAAATGACGACCGGGACACAGGGAATATAAATGACGACCGGGACACAGGGACACAACTACAACGGGGACACCGGGGGAAACAGGGGGATATAAATGACGACCGGGACACCGGGACAGGGAATGGTCGATTAGCAATCACCATCAACAAAGCTCAAGAGCAATCATTAGAATCATGAGGTATAGATCTGAATACAGATTGTTTTCCCATGGACCATTATATGTTGCATGTTCAAGAGTCGGTAAACCTGACAATCTATTTGGATCAGGTGACGTCACCTGAAAAAACTGGATCAGGTGATGTCAAAACTGAAAAAACTAAAAAAAGGCAAAAACTACAAAAAAAACTAAAAACTAATAAAAAAAATAAAAAAGCTAAAAAACTAAAAAAACTAAAAAAAGGCAAAAACTACAAAAAAAACTAAAAACTAATAAAAAAGCTAAAAAACTAAAAAAACTAAATAAAGGCAAAAACTACAAAAAAAATTAAAAACTAATAAAAAAAATAAAAAAGCTAAAAAACTAAAAAAACTAAAAAAAACTAAAAAAAAGGTAAAAAACTAAAAAAACTAACTACAAAAAAAACTAAAAACTAAAAAAAAAAAATAAAAAAGCTAAAAAAACTGAAAAATAAGCTAAAATAAAGGTAAAAACCAATAAAAAACTAAAAAAAAAACTGAAAAAACTAAAAAAAGGCAAAAACTACAAAAAAAACTAAAAACTAATAAAAAAATAAAAAAGCTAAAAAACTAAAAAAACTAAAAAAACTAAAAAAAGGTAAAAAACTAAAAAAACTAAAAACTAAAAAAAAACTAAAAAAAGGAAAAAACTGAAAAATAAGCTAAAATAAAGGTAAAAACCAATAAAAAACTAAAAAGAAAAAAAGGAAAAAACTAAAAAAAATTTTCATTTAAAAAACTAAAAAAAACTAAAAAAGGTAAAAACTAAAAGAACTAAAAAAGAAAAAAATAAATGACGACACTCAAAGAGAAAGCGACCAGGACAAAAGGAATGTTCGATTAGCAATCAACAAAGCACCGGGACACAGGGAGTATAAATGACGACCAGGACATAAGTAAAAAAAAAACTAACAAAACTAAAAAGAAGGTAAAAACTACAAAAAAACTAAAAAGAAAAAAAACTAAAAACTAATAAAAAAACTACAAAATCTAAAAATCTAAATAAACTAAAAAAGAAAAAAAAAAGGAAAAAAATAAAGGAGAAAAACAAAACTAAAAAACGAATGTATATACAGACCGGGACACCGGGATACAAATGACGACCGGGACACAGGGAATATAAATGACGACCGGGACACAGGGACACAACTACAACGGGGACACCGGGGCAGGGAATGGTCGATTAGCAATCACCATCAACAAAGCTCAAGGGCAATCATTAGAATCATGAGGTATAGATCTGAATACAGATTGTTTTCCCATGGACCATTATATGTTGCATGTTCAAGAGTCGGTAAACCTGACAATCTATTTATATGCAAAGACAATGGGACAGCAAAGAATGTTGTATATTCGCAAGTTTTACGTAGTTAAAACCATATATATATATATATATATATATATATATATATATATATATATATATATATATATATATATATATATATATATATATATATATATATATATATATATATATATATATATATATATATCTATCTATATTCACAGGTGGGACATAGGGACACGACTACAATGGCGCGTAACTATTATGGCGCGTAACGACTTACGCGCGCGGGGGGGCTTGGGGTTGGCGCGAAGCGCCCCCACCAACTAGGTGTTGGGGTGGCGCGAAGCGCCACCCCAACAGCTAGTATATATATATATATATATATATATATATATATATATATATATATATATATATATATATATATATATATATATATACTAGCTGTTAGTATATATACTAACACCTAGGTGGTGGGGCACTTCGCGCCCCCCAAGCCCCCCGCACGCGTAAGTCGTTACGCGCCATATAAATTACGCGCCATTGTAGTTGTGTCCCTGTGTCCCACCTGTGAATATATATATATATATATATATATATATATATATATATATATATATATATATATATATATATATATATGTTTTTAACTACGTAAAACATGCGAATATACAACATTCTTCGCTGTCCCATTGTCTGTTAATATAAATAGATTGTCAGGTTTACTGACTCTTGAACATGCAACATATAATTGTCCATGGGAAAAACAATCCGTATTCAGATCTATGCCTCATTATTCTAATGATGTGTCCCTGTGTCCCGGTCGTCATTTATATTCCCTGTGTCCCGGTCGACATTTGTGCCCCGGTGTCCCAGTTTGTAATTTCTCTTTGAGTGTCCCGGTCGTCGTTTATATTCCCTGTGTCCCGGTGTCCCGGTCGTAATTTATATATCCCGCCTGTGCCTACGGCGTCCCCGTTGTAGTTGTGTCCCTGTGTCCCGGTCGTCATTTATATTCCCTGTGTCCCGGTCGTCATTTGTGTCCCGGTATGTAATTTCATCAGTTGACAAACATGACGTCAGTCGACAAACAACTTCATGACGCATAACGCTCAATCCTTAAAATGACGTCAGTCGACAAACATGACGTCAGTCGACACACAAAAATGACGTCACTCGACACACACACACACACAGACAACTTATATATATATATATATATATATATATATATATATATATATATATATATATATATATATATATATATATATATATATATATATATATATACTTATATATATATATATATATATATATATATATATATATATATATATATATATATATATACCACCCCAACACCTAGTTGGTGGAGGCGCTTCGCGCCCCCCCCCCCCCCCAAGCCCCCCCCGCGCGCGTAAGTCGTTACGCGCCATATTAGTTACGCGCCATTGTAGTTGTGTCCCTATGTCCCACCTGTGAATGCTAAAAAACTAAAAAAACTAAAAAAACTAAAAAAAGGTAAAAAACAAAAAAAAACTAAAAACTAAAAAAGAAAAAACTAAAAAAAGGAAAAAACTGAAAAATAAGAGAAAAAGAAAACTAAAAAAATATTAATAAATATAAAAAATATAAATATAAATATAATATAAATTAGCAATCAACAAAGCACCGAGACACAAATGACGACCGGGACACAGGAAGTATAAATGACGACCAGGACATAAGTAAAAAAAAAAACTAAAAAAACTAAAAAAATGGTAAAAACTACAAAAAAACTAAAAACTAATAAAAAAACTAAAAAATCTAAAAATCTGAATAAACTAAAAAAGAAAAAAAAGAAAAAAGGAAAAAAATAAAGGAGAAAAACAAAACTAAAAACGAATGTATATACAGACCGGGACACCGGGATACAAATGACGACCGGGACACAGGAAATATAAATGACGACCGGGACACAGGGACACAACTACAATGGGGACGCCGGGGGGCACAGGGGGATATAAATGACGACCGGGACACCGGG
>NW_027063918.1:0-29538 GCF_032884065.1 Artemia franciscana
AGCCAAGAATGTTGTACATTCGCAAGTTTTACGTAGTAAAAAATACATATATATATATATATATATATATCTATATATATAAAAATAAGTTGTCTGTGGATCTGTGGATCGTGGATCAGGTGACGTCATGTTTCGGCTGACGTCATGAAATTAGTTGCCATCATTTTTGCTTTGAAGGTGACGTCATTCAAGTTATATAAGACATATGTTCGCGTAGAATTCTATTAATGTTTAAGTTTACAATGACTGATGAAGATGCTCAAAGAGTCTATGCCAAAAAACTTGCTGCTGATAGAGAAAGTCAGAAAAGAAAGCGTGCCGAGGAATCAAAAGAACAGCAAGGAAACAGGCTTGAGGCTAAAGAACGCAAAACCGCGCAGTTAGATGAAGATCGACCTGGACAGCGAGAGTCAAAACATATTAAAACTGAAAATGATAGCGATGATGATTGGGTTTGGGATTTTGACTTGGATAAGGTCATCAATGACTACCAGATTTTAGTTAAAAAAACAAAGGTTCGGCGATATGTATTTCATAGTGAAGCTGAAAAATAAAGAAGAAAAAGAAAACTGAAAAAAGAAAAAAGAGAAATTACAGACTGGGATACCGGGACACAAATGACGACCGGGACACAGGGAATATAAATGACGACCAGGACACAGGTATTTAAGAATATCGTTCAAAGACAAATTTTTAATTGTAAGAAGACCGTTGAAAGAGAAATTTCTAAATGTAAAATGACTGAAAAACCTACAATGGCAACGGTACCACCATCGAAGTAGATAACAAGTGGGTTTACGGCCAACCTACCATCTTCAAAGATACCACGATAGGAAGACTCTACACCGTTCACCCCAATCAACATGAATGCTTCTTTCTACGCCTGCTTTTGGTGAATGTACCCGGTCCGACATCCTTTGAGTATTTGAGAACTGTAAACGGTACTATACATGACACTTACCGTAGTGCATGCCAAGCTCTGAATTTATTGGAGAATGACCAACACTGGGATAACTGCATCAATGACGCGTGCGAAACGTTAACCCTAAGTCAAATTCGTACACTTGCTCTCCATCAGCTCCTACAGAGTTATGGGAAAAATATAAGTCAAAAATGTCCGAAGATATACTCCATCGAAAACAGTTAGAGACGTCAGAAATGACTTTTGATTTTACATCAGAAATTTATAACGACACTTTAGTTATTATAGAAGATTTGTGCGTACGTATGGCAAACAAACCTCTTCAGGATTTGGGAATGCCTTCACCTAACCGTATCGCTGCTGTTTCGACATGTGTAGAATTGGATCGTGAACAAAGTTACAGTACGAGTGATCTATTGTCGTATGTACAAAATAACATTTACAAGTTAACGTCGGAACAAAAAGACATTTATGATACGATAGACTCAATTTCAGGACGTATACAAATACCTGCTGATTTCTGTAGTTTAGTGACGTCCAAAAATGAATTGATTGAAAAAGTATTTCCGAATATTCTAAAAAATTATAAAAATAATAAATGGCTTTTAGTTATTATAGAAGATTTGTGCGTACGTATGGCAAACAAACCTCTTCAGGATTTGGGAATGCCTTCACCTAACCGTATCGCTGCTGTTTCGACATGTGTAGAATTGGATCGTGAACAAAGTGGCAGTACGAGTGATCTATTGTCGTATGTACAAAATAACATTTACAAGTTAACGTCGGAACAAAAAGACATTTATGATACGATAGACTCAATTTCAGGACGTATACAACTACCTGCTGATTTCTGTAGTTTAGTGACGTCCAAAAATGAATTGATTGAAAAAGTATTTCCGAATATTCTAAAAAATTATAAAAATAATAAATGGCTAAGTGAAAGAGCAATTCAAGCACCCAAAAATATAGACGTCCACGAAATCAACAATATTGTTTTGACCAAGATTCGAGACCAGGCAGTCCTTTGCAAGACAGTCGACACAGTTTTGGAACCAAATGAAGCGGTTAATTATCCATCTGAATTTTTAAATTCCATATATCTTTCAGGGTTTCCACCACACGTGCTACAACTAAAAATAGGCGTACCAATAATACTTTTAAGAAATATCAACCCACCAAAGCTTTGCAATGGCACGCGACTTGCCGTAAAAAAAAACAATGGAAAGCCTAATAGAGGCGACAATCTTGACAGGGCCTTTTGAGGGTAAGGCTGTTCTTATTCCTCGCATTCCCATGATTCCAACGGATCTGCCTTTTCAATTTAAAAGATTGCAATTCCCGATTCGATTGGCATTTGCAATCACCATTAACAAAGCTCAAGGTCAATCATTAGAAGAATATGGTATAGATCTTAATACTGATTGTTTTTCCCATGGACAATTGTACGTTGCATGTTCGAGGGTCGGTAAACCTGACAATCTATTTATATGCAGCGACAATTGGACAGCGAAGAATGTTGTATATTCGCAAGTTTTACGCAGTTAATTTGTATTGTATCCATCTATCTATCTATCTATATAAAAACGAGTTGTGTGTATGCATGTTTGTTTGTTTGTAAAAAGAGCGTTTGCATATGACGTCATTATTAGTGCATACGGCTTTGTATATGCACAGACAATGGGAAAGCCAAGAATGTTGTATATTCGCAATTTTTACGTAGTTTAACTCCTGCAGACGAAATGAATGCTTGCCTGAAAAATTCTAATTTATGGGCACACGTAAAAATATTAAAATTAACTACAAATATGCGTGTCCGATTGCAAAACGATGATTCTGGTCAAACATTTTCAGATCAATTGCTGGCAATTGGAAACGGAAAGCTTCCAGTAGTGGGAAAGCCAAAAATGTTGTATATTCGCAATTTTTACGTAGTTTGAAACACATATATAAATCTATCTATATTCACAGGTGGGACACAGGGACACAACTACAATGGCGCGTAACTAATATGGCGCGTAACGGCTTACGCGCGCGGGGGGGCTTGGGGGGGCGCGAAGCGCCCCACCAACTAGGTGTTGGGGTGGCGCGAAGCGCCACCCCATTAGCTAGTATATATATATATATATATATATATATATATATATATATATATATATATATATATATATATATATATATATATATATGGTTTTAACTACGTAAAACTTGCGAATATACAACATTCTTTGCTGTCCCATTGTCTTTGCATATAAATAGATTGTCAGGTTTACCGACCCCTGAACATGCAACATATAATGGTCCATGGGAAAACAATCTGTATTCAGATCTATACCTCATGATTCTAATGATTACCCTTGAGCTTTGTTGATGGTGATTGCTAATCGACCATTCCCTGTCCCGTTGTCCCGGTCGTCATTTACATCCCCCTGTTTCCCCCGGTGTCCCCGTTGTAGTTGTGTCCCTGTGTCCCGGTCGTCATTTATATTCCCTGTGTCCCGGTCGTCATTTGTATCCCGGTGTCCAGGTCTGTATATACATTCGTTTTTTAGTTTTGTTTTTTTCCTTTATTTTTTTCCTTTTTTTTTCTTTTTTAGTTTATTTAGATTTTTAGATTTTTCAGTTTTTTTATTAGTTTTTAGTTTTTTTTTCTTTTTAGTTTTTTTGTAGTTTTTACCTTCTTTTTAGATTTGTTAGTTTTTTTTTACTTATGTCCTGGTCGTCATTTATACTCCCTGTGTCCCGGTGCTTTGTTGATTGCTAATCGAACATTCCTTTTGTCCTGGTCGCTTTCTCATTGAGTGTCGTCATTTATTTTTTTCTTTTTTAGTTCTTTAGTTTTTACCTTTTTTAGTTTTTTTTAGTTTTTTAGATGAAAATTTTTTTTAGTTTTTTTCCTTTTTTTCTTTTTAGTTTTTTATTGGTTTTTACCTTTATTTTAGCTTATTTTTCATTTTTTTTCTTTTTTTTATTTTTTTTTATTTTTTATTTTTTTTAGTTTTTTACCTTTTTTAGTTTTTTTAGTTTTTTTAGTTTTTTAGCTTTTTTACTTTTTTTATTAGTTTTTAGTTTTTTTGTAGTTTTTGCCTTTTTTTAGTTTTTTCAGTTTTTTTTAGTTTTTTATTGGTTTTTACCTTTATTTTAGCTTATTTTTCAGTTTTTTCCTTTTTTTTTAGTTTTTTTTAGTTTTTAGTTTTTTTAGTTTTTTACCTTTTTTAGTTTTTTTAGTTTTTTTAGTTTTTTAGCTTTTTTATTTTTTTTATTAGTTTTTAGTTTTTTTTGTAGTTTTTGCCTTTTTTTAGTTTTTTAGCTTTTTTATTATTTTTTAGTTTTTTTTGTAGTTTTTGCCTTTTTTTAGTTTTTTTAGTTTTTTAGCTTTTTTAATTTTTTTATTAGTTTTTAGTTTTTTTTGTAGTTAGTTTTTTTAGTTTTTTACCTTTTTTTAGTTTTTTTAGTTTTTTTAGTTTTTTAGCTTTTTTATTTTTTTTATTAGTTTTTAGTTTTTTTTTTGTAGTTTTTGCCTTTTTTTAGTTTTTTTAGTTTTTTAGCTTTTTTATTAGTTTTTAGTTTTTTTTGTAGTTTTTGCTTTTTTTAGTTTTTTTAGTTTTTTAGCTTTTTTATTTTTTTATTAGTTTTTAGTTTTTTTTGTAGTTTTTGCCTTTTTTTAGTTTTTTCAGTTTTGACGTCACCTGATCCACAGATCCACAGATCCACACACAGACAACTTATTTTTATATATATAGATATATATCTTCTATATATATAAAAATAAGTTGTCTGTGGATCTGTGGATGGATCAGGTGACGTCACCTGAAAAAACTGGATCAGGTGACGTCAAAACTGAAAAAACTAAAAAAAGGCAAAAACTACAAAAAAAACTAAAAACTAATAAAAAAAATAAAAAAGCTAAAAAACTAAAAAAACTAAAAAAAAGGCAAAAACTACAAAAAAAACTAAAAACTAATAAAAAAGCTAAAAAACTAAAAAAACTAAAAAAAGGCAAAAACTACAAAAAAAACTAAAAACTAATAAAAAAATAAAAAAGCTAAAAAACTAAAAAAACTAAAAAAACTAAAAAAAGGTAAAAAACTAAAAAAACTAAAAACTAAAAAAAGCTAAAAAAAAAGGAAAATCAACAAAGCACCGGGACACAGGGAGTATAAATGACGACCAGGACATAAGTAAAAAAAAATTAACAAAACTAAAAAGAAGGTAAAAACTACAAAAAAACTAAAAAGAAAAAAAAACTAAAAACTAATAAAAAAACTAAAAAATCTAAAAATCTAAATAAACTAAAAAAGAAAAAAAAAGGAAAAAAATAAAGGAGAAAACAAAACTATAAAACGAATGTATATACAGACCGGTACACCGGGATACAAATGACAACCGGGACACAGGGAATATAAATGACGACCGGGACACAGGGACACAACTACAACGGGGACACCGGGGGAAACAGGGGGATATAAATGACGACCGAGACAAAAAAACTAAAAAGAAAAAAAAACTAAAAACTAATAAAAAAACTAAAAAATCTAAAAATCTAAATAAGCTAAAAAAGAAAAAAAAAGGAAAAAAATAAAGGAGAAAAACAAAACTAAAAAACGAATGTATATACAGACCGGGACACCGGGATACAAATGACGACCGGGACACAGGGAATATAAATGACGACCGGGACACAGGGACACAACTACAACGGGGACACCGGGGGAAACAGGGGGATGTAAATGACGACCGGGACACCGGGACAGGGAATGGTCGATTAGCAATCACCATCAACAAAGCTCAAGGGCAATCATTAGAATCATGAGGTATAGATCTGAATACAGATTGTTTTCCCATGGACCATTATATGTTGCATGTTCAAGAGTCGGTAAACCTGACAATCTATTTATATGCAAAGACAATGGGAAAGCAAAGAATGTTGTATATTCGCAAGTTTTACGTAGTTAAAACCATATATATATATATATATATATATATATATATATATATATATATATATATATATATATATATATATATATATATATATATATATATATATATATATATATATATATCTATATTCACAGGTGGGACATAGGGACACAACTACAATGGCGCGTAACTATTATGGAGCGTAACGACTTACGCGCGCGGGGGGGCTTGGGGGGGGGTGCGAAGCGCCCCCACCAACTAGGTGTTGGGGTGGCGCGAAGCGCCACCCCAACAGCTAGTATATATATATATATATAAATAAGCTGTCTGTCTGTGGATCAGGTGACGTCATGTTTCTGTGTCGACTGACGTCATGAAGTTAGTTGTCGTCATTTTTGCTATGACGGTGACGTCACTAAAGATATTTAAGACATATATGTTCACGTAGAAATCTATTAATGTTTAAGTTTACAATGACTGATGAACTTACAATGGCAAAAGCCGATGAAGATGCTTAAAGAGTCTATGCCAAAAAACTTGCTGCTGATAGAGAAAGTCAGAAAAGAAAGCGTGCCGAGGAACTACCAGAGCAACGCGAAAGCAGACTTGCTGCTAAAAGAGAAAGTGAAAAAAGAAGGCGTGCCGAGGAATCACAAGAACAGCAAAAAATCAGGCTTGCTGCTGATAGAGAAAGTAAGAAAAGAAAGTGTGCCGAGGAATCACAAGAACAGCAAGAAATCAGGCTTGCTGCTGATAGAGAAAGTAAGAAAAGAAAGCGTGCCGAGGAATCAGAGCAACCTGAAAGTTATCGCCTGGCATTCAGGTACAGCCCAGTCGATGATTATAGCTTGAGTAGATGTGTTCAAATCGGGACAATGTCTAAAATTTGTCCCTATTGCAAGGCCTTGAAATTCGATGGTGAAACAATGGGAATGTGTTGCGCCTCAGGAAAAGTTAAACTTCCTCTATTGGCTGCACCACCAGAGCCATTGAAGACTTTCCTTACTGGAACTACGTCAGAATCTAAGCGTTTTTTGTCAAAAATCAGAAAATACAACTCATGTTTCCAAATGACGTCGTTTGGAGCCCAAATCGAAAATCCAGATCAATTTATGTCTACTTTCAAAGTAAAAGGGCAAATTTATCATAGAGCAGGGTCCCTTCTACCATTCTCAGGCGAGAATCATAAATTTTTACAATTGTACTTCATCAGTGATAGAAATTCTGAATTGAATTGCACGTTGCGAAATTTCTCCCAAGGTTGAAAGGACAATCGTTTCCCAATTGCAACATCTTTTCCACGAAAATAATAATTTAGTGCGTCTGTTCAAAACAGCCATCGATTTGATGCCTACTGATACGCATAAAATTGTTATTTCCGCTGACAAAACACCTCCTGGCCAACATGTGCGTAGATACAATGCTCCAACTATCGACGAAGTGGCAATCGTTATGGTCGGTGATCAGTTTTTACCTCGAGATATTATTCTTCATAAGCGAAACGCTCAGTTGTTAAGAATTACTGAAACTCATCGATGCTACGATGTCCTACAATATCCTATCATTTTTTGGGATGGAGCCGACGGCTATCACTTTAATATTAAATTGATGAATCCAGCCACTAGCAAAGAAATGAATAAGAAATTCAGTGCAATGTATTATTATTCCTATAGACTAATGATTCGGCAGGATGAAGAAAATTATATTTTAAAATGCCGTGAATTGTTTCACCAATTTGTCGTTGATATGTATGCTAAAATTGAATCAGAATGTTTGCTATATATCCGCCTGAATCAGACCAAGCTCCGCTCTGAACAATACATTCATTTGCGAGATGCAGTTATAAATGATGGTAATACCACAAACTTTGGAAGATTAACAGTTTTACCTTCGTCATATGCTGGCAGTCCCCGTCATATGCATGAATATGCTCAAGATGCTATTGCGTATGTTCGTCTCTATGGTCGTCCAGATTTATTTATTACATTTACATGCAATCAATCTTGGGACGAGATACTGCAGCTTTTACTTCAAGGCCAATCGGCGGTTCATAGGCATGACATTACGGCCCGTGTCTTCCGGCAAAAGTTGAAATCACTGATGAACTACATAGTAAAACTTGAAGTGTTTGGGTCAGTGCGATGCTGGATGTACTCAGTGGAATGGCAAGAACGAGGTTTGCCACACGCACATATACTAATCTGCCTACATAAAAAAATTACTTCGAACAAAATTGATGATGTGATTTCCGCTGAAATACCTGATAAAAATGTCGATAAGGGGTTACATGATATTATTGTAAAAAATATGATACATGGACCTTGCGGTGCACTGAACGAAAATTCACCATGCATGGCCAAAGGAAGGTGCACAAAGCAATATCCTCGACTTTTAGTATCAAAGACAATTACCGGCAATGATGGTTACCCACAATATAGAATAAAATCTACTTAAGATGGCGGTAAAACAGCAATAATAAAGAAGCGTAACGGTACCACCATCGAAGTAGATAACCAGTGGGTTGTTCCATATTACCCATTATTATCAAAGACATTTAATGCACTGCTTCTTTCTACGCCTGCTTTTGGTGAATATACCTGGTCCGACATCCTTTGAGTATTTGAGAACTGTAAATGGTACTATACATGACACTTACCGTAGTGCATGCCAAGCTCTGAATTTATTGGAGAATGACCAACACTGAGATAACTGCATCAATGACGCGTGCGAAACGTGAACCCCAAGTCAAATTCGTGCATTGCTTGGCATCATTTTAACAACTTGCTCTCCATCAGCTCCTACAGAGTTATGGGAAAAATATAAGTCAAAAATGTCCGAAGATATACTCCATCGAAAACAGTTAGAGACGTCAGATGTGTCTTTTGATTTTACATCAGAAATTTATAACTACACTTTAGTTATTATAGAAGATTTGTGCGTACGTATGGCAAACAAACCTCTTCAGGATTTGGGAATGCCTTCACCTAACCATATCGCTGCTGTTTCGACATGTGTAGAATTGGATCGTGAACAAAGTTACAGTACGAGTGATCTATTGTAGTATGTATAAAAAAACATTTCCAAGTTAACGTCGGAACAAAAAGACATTTATGATACGATAATGCATTGTGTCGATAACAACGTTGGAGAAATTTTCTTTTTGGATGCGCCAAGAGGTACTGGTAAAACGTTTGTGATAAAACTGCTTCTGGCATCAATTCGATCAAAAAATGATATAGCGTTGGCAATTGCGTCGTCCGGAATAGCCGCAACATTACTGCCTGGTGGAAGAACTGCTCATTCCGCTTTGAAATTGCCTCTGAATTTGCATTCTGCAGAAACTCCCACGTGCAATATTTCCAAATCATATGGGATGGGTAAAGTATTGCAGCAATGCAAACTTATTATTTGGGATGAGTGCAAAATGGCACACAAAAAATCGCTCGAGGCTCTGGATCAATACTTGAAAGATTTGAGAGGCAAGTCAAAACCCTTTGGCAGCACATTAATATTGCTTGCGGTAGATTTCAGGCAAACATTACCTATAATACCTAGATCAACTCCTGCAGACGAAATGAATGCTTGCCTAAAAAATTCTAATTTATGGGCACACGTAAAAATATTAAAATTAACTACAAATATGCGTGTCCGATTGCAAAACGATGACTCTGGTCAAACATTTTCAGATCAATTGTTGGCAATTGGAAACGGAAAGCTCCCAGTAGACTCAATTTCAGGACGTATACAACTACCTGCTGATTTCTGTAATTTAGTGACGTCCAAAAATGAATTGATTGAAAAATTATTTCCGAATATTCTAAAAAATTATAAAAATAATGAATGGCTAAGTGAAAGAGCGATTCTCGCACCCAAGAATATAGACGTCCACGAAATCAACAATATTGTTTTGACCAAGATTCGAGACCAAGCAGTCCTTTACAAGTCAGTCGACACAGTTTTAGAACCAAATGAAGCGGTTAATTATCCATCTGAATTTTTAAATTCCATAGATCTTTCAGGGTTTCCACCACACGTGCTACAACTAAAAATAGGCGTACCAATAATACTTTTAAGAAATATTAACCCACCAAAGCTTTGCAATGGCACGCGACTTGCCGTAAAAAAAAACAATGGAAAACCTAATAGAGGCCACAATCCTGCAATCACCATTAACAAAGCTCAAGTTCAATCATTAGAAAAATGTGGGATGGATCTTAATACTGATTGTTTTTCCCATGGACAATTGTACGTTGCATGTTCGAGGGTCGGTAAACCTGACAATCTATTTATATGTAGCGACAATTTGACAGCGAAGAATGTTGTATATTCGCAAGTTTTACGCAGTTAATTTGTATTGTATCAATCCATCTATCTATCTATATAAAAACGAGTTGTGTGTATGCATGTTTGTTTGTTTTGAAAAAGATCATTTGCATATGACGTCGTTATAAGTACATAAGGCATTGTATATGCACAGACAATGGGAAAGCCAAGAATGTTGTATATTCGCAAGTTTTACGTAGTTTGAAACACATATATAAATCTATCTATATTCACAGGTGGGACACAGGGACACAACTACAATGGCACGTAACTAATGATGCGCGTAACGACCTACGCGCGCGGGGGGGGCTTGGCGGGGGCGCGAAGCGCCCCACCAACTAGGTGTTGGGGTGGCGCGAAGCGCCACCCCAACAGCTAGTATATATATATATATATATATATATATATATATATATATATATATATATATTATACAACATTTTTGGCTGTCCCATTGTCTGTACATATACAAAGCCTTATATACTTATAATGACGTCATATGTAAACGCCCTTTTTACAAACAAACAAACATGCATACATAAAACTTATTATTATATAGATAGATAGATGACAGATATAAATATACAGTACAAACTAACTACTTAAAACTTGCAAATATACAGCATTCATCGCTGTCTCATTGTCAGTGCATATAAATAGATTGTCAGGTTTACCGCCCCTCGAACATGCAACGTGCAATTATCCATGGGAAAAAGAATCTATATTAAGATCAATCTATATTAAGATCTATATTAAGCCCTTGAGCATTGTTGATATTGATTGCAAATATTAATCGAATTGGGAATTGCGATCTTTTAAATTTAAAAGGCAGATCCGTCGGAATCATATGAATGCCAGGAATAATAACAGCCTCACCCTCAAAAGGCCCTGTCAAGATTGTTGCCTCTATTACATTTTCCATTATTTTTTTACGGCAAGTTGCGTTCCATTGCAGAGCTATGGCTGGTTAATATTTCGTAACAATATTAATGATTTTTCTAATGATTGGCCTTAAGCTTTGTTGATGGTGATTGCAAGAATAATCGAATTGGGAATTACAATCTTTCAAAATGAAAATGCAGATCTGTTGGAATCATGGGAATGCGCTGAATAAGAACAGCCTCACCCTCAAAAGGCCCTGTCAAGAGTGTTGCCTCTATTACGTTTTACATCGTCTTTTTACGGCAAGTCCCGTGCCATTGCAAAGCTTTGGTGGGTTGATATTTCGTAACAATCTTATTGGTACGCCTATTTTTAGTTGTAGCACGTAAGGTGGAAACCCGAGAGATCCAGGGAATTCAAAGATTCAGATGGATAATTAACCGCTTCATTTGGTTCCAGAACTGTGTCGACTGACTTGTAAAGGAGTGCCTGGTCTCAAATCTTGGTCAAAACAATATTGTTGATTTTGTGGACCTCTTTATTTTTGGATGCCAGAATCGCTCTTTTACTTAGCCATATATGATTTTTATAATTGGTTAGAATATTCGGAAATATTTTTTCAACCAATTCATTTTTGAACGTAACCAAATTAAAAATTCAGCTGGCAGTTGTATAAGTCCTGCAGTTGAGACTACTAGGAGCTTTCCGTTTCCAATGGCCAGCAATTGATCTGAAAATGTTTGACCAGAGTTATCGTTTTGCAATCGGACACGCATATTTTTTTAGATAATTTTAATGTCTACGTGTGCCCATAAATTAGAATTATTCTGGTAAGTTTTCATTGTGTCTGCAGGGGTTGATCTAGGTATTATAGGTAATATTTGCCTGAAATCTTCCACAAGCAATATTAATGTGCTGCCAAAGGGTTTCGAATTTCCTCAAAATCTCACAATGATTGCTCCAGAGCCTCGAGCGATTTATTGTGTGCCATTGTGCACTCGTCCGAAATAATAAATTTGCATTGCTGCGACACTTTACCCATCCCAGATGATTTGAAAATATTGCAAGTGGGAGTTTCTGTTGAATGCAAATTCAGAGAGAACTTCAAAGCGGATTGAGCAGTTTTTCCACCAGACAGCAACGTTGCGGCTATTCCAAACGACGCAATTGCCAAAGCTATATCTTTTTTTGATCGAATTGATGCCAGAATGAGTTTTATCACAAACGTTTAACCAGTGCCACCTTGTGCACCCAAAAAAAAAAATTTCTCCAGTGTTGTTATCGACACAATGAATTATTGTATTATAAATGTCTTATTATTCACACGTTAACTTATAAATATTATTTTGTACATACAACAATAAATCAATCGTGTTGTAACTTTGTTCACGATCCAATTCTACGCAAGTCGAAACAGCAGCGGCACGATTAGGTGAAGGCATTCCCAAATCCTGAAGAGGTTTGTTTGCCAAACATAAGCACAAATCTTCAATAATAACTAAAGTTTAGTTATAATTTCTGATTTAAAATCAAAAGTCATATCTGACGTCTCTAACTGTTTTCTATGGAGCACATCCTCTGCCGTTTTCGATTAATATTCCTCCAATAGCTCTGTAGGAGCTGAAGGAGAGCAAGTTCTTAGTATGATTTTAAGCAATGCACGAATTTGACTTGAAGTTGACGTTTCGCGCGCGTCATTGTTGCAGTTATGCCAGTGTTGGTCATTCTCAAAAAAATTCAGAACTTGGCAGGCACTGCGGTAAGTGTCATGTATAGTACCTTTTACAGTTCTCAAATCAAACAGTTTGTGGGAACAAACTGTTGTAAGGAGCAACCCGGCTCAATAGTAAACGAAACTTTAAAACACAGAATTTTGATACTAAAAGATACATCAAAAGAATTTGATTTTTATGCTGATTTTAAATATATAAGTTTCACCAAATTTAGTCTTTGTCACCAAAAGTCACGAGCCTGAGAAAATTTGCTTTATTTTCGAAAATAGGGGGAAACACCCCCTAAAGGTCATATGATCTTAACGAAAATCACACCATCGAATACAGCAAAAAATTTGGAATTTCGTATTTTTGGCCAGAAGACAGATCAGGGGTGCGTGTTTGTTTGTTTGTTTGTTGTTTGTTTTTTTCCCCAGGGGTCATCGTATCGACCAAGTGGTTCTAGAGTGTTGCAAGAGGGCTCATTCTAACGGAAATGAAAAGTTCTATTGCCCTTTTTAAGTGACCAAAAAATTGGAGGGCACCTAGACCCTCTCCCACGCTCATTTTTTCCCAAACTCAACGGATCAAAATTTTGAGATAGCTATTTTGTTCTGCATAGTCGAAAACCATAATAACTATGTCTTTGGGTATGACTTACTACCCCACAGTTCCTGGGATAGGGGCTGCAAGTTACACACTTTGACCAAAGTTTACATACAGTAATGATTATCGGGAAGTGTACCGACGTTTTCAGGGGAATTTTTTTGGTTTGGGTGTGGGGTTGAGGGGATGGAGCAATGTGGGAGGATCTTTCCAAGGAGGAATATTTCATAGGGGAAAAGAAATTCAATGAAAAGGGCGCAGGATTTTCTAGCATTAGTATTAAAAAAAACAATGAAAATATAAACTTGAAAAAGTTTTTTTAATTAAAAGTAAGGTTTATCATTAAAACTATAAGCTGACAGAGATTAATACGCATATGAGGGGTCAAAGCATAAAGAGCGAGGTATTTAGGAGGAGATAAATACTCCACTCTTTATGCTAAAGTATTTTTTAATTTCAACTAATTATTCTACGGCCTTTCAGATTCAGAGGTCATTCTTAAAGAATTGGGACAAAACTTAAGATTTAGTTTGAAGAACGAGGTATTAACGAGGGAACAAACCCCCTTGTATATATAACTAAAAATATAAGAATATAAAAGTTTGTTACGTAAGTTAATTCTTAAGTTATGTATATTTTTTACTAATAAAAACGTTCGTTAAAAATTAAAAGCAATAGTCGCCCTTTTTAAGTAACCGAAAAATTGGAGGTCAACTAAGCCTCATTCCCCACCCCCTTATCTCTCAAAATCGTCTGGTCAAAACTAAGAAAAAGCCATTTAGCCATAAAAAAGAATTAATATGCAAACTTTATTTTAATATTTTATGGACTGAGCGCCAAAATCAAACATGCATTAATTCAAAATTGTTCAGAAATTAAATAAAACAAAAACTAGTTTTTTTTTAACTGAAAGTAAAGAGTGACATTTAAACTTAAAACGAACAGAAATTACTCCGTAAATGAAATGAGTTGTCCCCTTTGCAGTCCCTCGCTCTTTACGCAAAAGAAGGGACCGGGTAAATTCACCAAAAGCAGGGAGAAAAAGAAGCATTCATGTTGATTGGGGTGAATGGTGTAGAGTCTTCCTATAGTGGTATCTTTGAAGATGGTAGGTTGGCCGTTGACTGACTTATCCTGTTTTTGCCGTTCAAATGATTTATTTTTAGCATTCCACGTGTAATACGAAGGCACTTCAATATACAGCAGTTTTTTTGCAAAAGACTCATTTTGGCATAACGAAAAGAAAGTTAACGTTGCATCCGGTGTTATTCAGGGCTCTTTGTTGCACGTTGGATTCCGATAATTAAACCCGTTGACCATTCTGTAAATGTATTGCTAAGCGAACAACAGCTGGACTTCGTTCATGAATCGGAAATGAAAGAATTCACCAAACAGCTTCGTTACTGCTTATGTATCTTCCAGCCCGATATGGTGCGATTTCATCGATATCACTGATTTCGGACTGCAAGCCAAAAACTACCATGTCAGTGTCTTTGTTGACGTATTTACATATGTATTTGATTGCTTTCATGGAGTTACAATATTCAACTCTTATGTGTGCATTAAATGTTTTTGATAATAAAGGGGAATATGGAACTACCCACTGGTTATCTACTTCGATGGTGGTACCGTTATGCTTTTTTATTAATGCCTTTTTACCACCATCTTCAGTGGATCTTCTTCTATATTGTGGGTAACCATCATTGCCAGTAATTGTGTTGGGTACTAAAAGTCGAGGATATTGCTTTGTGAACCTTCCTTTGGCCATTCATGGTGATTTTTC
Organism: Artemia franciscana; assembly: GCF_032884065.1. Taxonomy (NCBI): domain Eukaryota; kingdom Metazoa; phylum Arthropoda; class Branchiopoda; order Anostraca; family Artemiidae; genus Artemia; species Artemia franciscana. Next base: position 15,149 of record NW_027063918.1, read on the forward strand.
ATTCAGTGCACCGCAAGGTCAATATATCATTTTTTTACCACAATACCATATAAGCCCTTATCGACATTTTCATCAGCTATTTCAGTCGAAATCACATCGTCAATTTCATTAGAAGTAATTACATCATTTAGCCAGATTAAAATATGTGCGTTTGGCAATCCTCGTTTTTGCCATTCCACTGAGTAAATCCAGCATCGCACTGACCCAAACACTATGTTTTACTATGTAGTTTATCAGTGATTTCAACTTTTGCCGGAAGACACGGGCCGTAATGTCATGTCTATGAACCGCCGATTGTCCTTGAAGTAAAAGCTGCAGTATCTCGTCCCAAGATTGATTACATGTAAATGTAATAAATAAATCTGGACGACCATAGAGACGAACATACGCAATAGTATCTTGAGCATATTCATGCATATGACGGGGACTGCCAGCATATGACGAAGGTAAAATTGTTAATCTTCCAACGTTTGTGGTATTACCGTCATTTATAACTGCATCTCGCAAATGAATTTACTGCTCAGAGCGGAGCTTGGTCTGATTCAGGCGGATATATAGCAAACGTTCTGATTCAATTTTAGCATACATATCAACGACAAATTGGTGAAACAATTCACGGCATTTTAAAATATAATTTTCTTCATCCTGCCGAATCATTAGTCTATAGGAATAATAATGCATTGCACTGCATTTCTTATTCATTTCTTTGTTAGTGGCTGGATTCATCAATTTAATATTACAGTGATAGCCGTCGGCTCCATCCCAAAAAATGATAGGATATTGTAGGACATCGTAGCATCGATGAGTTTCAGTAATTCTTAACAACTGAGCGTTTCACTTATGAAGAATAATATCTCAAGGTAAAAACTGATCACCGACCATAACGATGGCCACTTCGTCGATAGTTGGGGCATTGTATCTACGCACATGTTGGCCAGGAGGCGTTTTGTCAGCGGAAATAACAATTTTATGCGTATCAGTAGGCATCAAATCGATGGCTGTTTTGAACAGACTCACTAAATTATTATTTTCGTGGAAAAGATGTTGCAATTGGGAAACGATTGTCCTTTCAACGTTGGGAGAAATTTCGCAACGTGCATTCAATTCAGAATTTCTATCACTGATGAAGAACAATTGTAAAAATTTATGATTCTCGCCTGAGAATGGTAGAAGGGACCCTGCTCTATAATAAATTTGCCCTTTTACTTTGAAAGTAGACATAAATTGATCTGCATTTTCGATTTGGGCTCCAAACGACGTCATTTGGAAACATGAGTTATATTTTCTGATTTGTGATAAAAAACGCTTAGATTTTGACGTAGTTCCAGTAAGGAAAGTCTTCAATGGCTCTGGTGGTGCAGCCAACAGAGGAAGTTTAACTTTTCCTGAGGCGCAACACATTCCCATTGTTTCACCATTGAATTTCAAGGCCTTGCATTAGGGACAAATTTTAGACATTGTCCCGATTTGAACACATCTACTCAAGCTATAATCATCGACTTGGCTGTACCTGAATGCCAGGCGATAACTTTCAGGTTGCTCTGATTCCTCGGCACGCTTTCTTTTCTTACTTTCTCTATCAGCAGCAAGTCTGATTTCTTGCTGTTCTTGTGATTCCTCGGCACGCCTTCTTTTTTCACTTTCTCTTTTAGCAGCAAGTCTGGTTTCATGGTGCTCTGGTAGTTCCTCGGCACCCCTTCTTTTTTCACTTTCTCTTTTAGCAGCAAGTCTGCTTTCGCGTTGCTCTGGTAGTTCCTCGGCACGCTTTCTGTTCTTTCTTTCTCTATCAGCCTCAAGCCTGTTTCCTTGCTGTTCTTTTGATTCCTCGGCACGCTTTCTTTTCTGACTAACTGGGAATTGCATAAATATTTCAAAATACTTTGACAATAGATTAAAGTAATTCAAAAACCTTAAAACAGATACTTAAAATATTGAGGTTTATTATGAATTTTTGACCTCTAGCATGCTTGGCACGTGAAGATTTTTCAACTGTCAATATTAGAATGAAGATTGACAAATTGAAAAACATTAAAAAGATAGAATGTCACCAACAGAAAAAGTAAAACTGGAAAAAGAAAAAAGGTAAAAACTAAAAAAAGACTAGAAAGAAAAAAAAATAAAAAAATAAAAAACTAAAAAATAGAAAAAATTAAAAAACCTAAAGTGAAAAAATCTAAAAATAAAAAATGAAAAAAGGTAAAAAACTAAAAAGAAAAAAAAGAAAAACAGAAAAAACTAAAAAAAAACTGGGAATTGCACAAAAATTTCAATGTATTTTGACAATTGATTAAAGTAATTCGAGAACCTTAAAACAGATACCCAAAAGTGTGGGGTTTATTATAAATTGTTGAGCTTTAACATGCTTGACACGTAAAGATTTTTTCAAGTGTCAATGTTAGAATGAACATTGACAAATTGAAGAAGACAAATGAATAAAAAGAAGAAACTAATAAAAAGAAAAACTAAAAAAGAAAAAACTAAGAAAAGAAAATAAGTAAAAAAGAAACTTTATCTATATATATATATATATACATATATGTATATATATATATATATATATATATATATATATATATATATATATATATATATATATATATATATATATATATATATATCAGTTGTATATATGCATGTTAATTTGTTTGTGGGTTTGCATTTGACGTCACTATACGTATATAAGGCTTTGTATATGACGTCATTATAAGATGACACTACAGACCGGGACACCGAGACACAAATGACGACCGGGACACCGGGACAGAGGGAATATAAATGACGACCAGGCTACTCAAAGAGAAATTACAGACTAGGATACCGGGACACAAATGACGACCGGGACACAGGAACTATAAATGACAACCAGGACACAGGGACACAACTACAACGGGGACACCGGGGACACAGGGGGATATATAAATGAAGACGGGGACACAGGGAATGTTCGATTAGCAATCACCATCAACAAAGCTCAAGGGCAATCGTTAGAAAAATGCGTTATAGATCTGAATCCAGATTGTTTTCCCATGGACAATTATTATATTGCATGTTCAAGAGTTGGTAAACCTGCCAATCTATTTATATAGACAGACAATGGGACAGAAAAGAATGTTGTTTATTCGCAAGTTTTACGTAGTTATATATATATATATATATATATATATATATATATATATATATATATATATATATATATCTTCTATATATATAAAAATAAGTTGTCTGTCTGTCTGTGGATGGATCAGGTGACGTCACCTGAAAAAACTGGATCAGGTGACGTCAAAACTGAAAAAACTAAAAAAGGCAAAAACTACAAAAAAAACTAAAAACTAATAAAAAAAATAAAAAAGCTAAAAAACTAAAAAAAAATAAAAAAAGGCAAAAACTACAAAAAAAACTAAAAACTAATAAAAAAGCTAAAAAACTAAAAAAAAACTAAAAAAAGGCAAAAACTACAAAAAAAACTAAAAACTAATAAAAAAAATAAAAAAGCTAAAAAACTAAAAAAACTAAAAAAACTAAAAAAAAGGTAAAAAACTAAAACAACTAAAAAAAACTAAAAAAAAAGGAAAAAAACTGAAAAATAAGCTAAAATAAAGGTAAAAACCAATAAAAAACTAAAAAAAAAACTGAAAAAACTAAAAAAAGGCAAAAACTACAAAAAAAAACTAAAAACTAATAAAAAAAGTAAAAAAGCTAAAAAACTAAAAAAACTAAAAAAACTAAAAAAAGGTAAAAAACTAAAAAAAATAAAAAATAAAAAAAAAATAAAAAAAAGGAAAAACTGAAAAATAAGCTAAAATAAAGGTAAAAACCAATAAAAAACTAAAAAGAAAAAAAGGGAAAAACTAAAAAAAATTTTCATCTAAAAAACTAAAAAAAACTAAAAAAGGTAAAAACTAAAAGAACTAAAAAAGAAAAAAATAAATGACGAAACTCAAAGAAAAAGCAACCAGGACAAAAGGAATGTTCGATTAGCAATCAACAAAGCACCGGGACACAGGGAGTATAAATGACGACCAGGACATAAGTAAAAAAAAAAAAACTATCTATATATATAAAAATAAGTTGTCTGTGGATCTGTGGATCGTGGATCAGGTGACGTCACCTGAAAAAACTGGATCAGGTGACGTCAAAACTGAAAAAACTAAAAAAAGGCAAAAACTACAAAAAAAACTAAAAACTAATAAAAAAAATAAAAAAGCTAAAAAACTAAAAAAACTAAAAAAAGGCAAAAACTACAAAAAAAACTAAAAACTAATAAAAAAGCTAAAAAACTAAAAAACTAAAAAAAAGGCAAAAACTACAAAAAAAACTAAAAACTAATAAAAAAAATAAAAAAGCTAAAAAACTAAAAAAACTAAAAAAACTAAAAAAAGGTAAAAAACTAAAAAAACTGAAAACTAAAAAAAACTAAAAAAAGGAAAAAACTGAAAAATAAGCTAAAATAAAGGTAAAAACCAATAAAAAAACTAAAAAAAAACTGAAAAAACTAAAAAAAGGCAAAAACTACAAAAAAACTAAAAACTAATAAAAAAAGTAAAAAAGCTAAAAAACTAAAAAAACTAAAAAAACTAAAAAAACTAAAAAAAGGTAAAAAAATAAAAAAAATAAAAAATAAAAAAAAACTAAAAAAAAGGAAAAAACTGAAAAATAAGCTAACATAAAGGTAAAAACCAATAAAAAACTAAAAAGAAAAAAAGGAAAAAACTAAAAAAAATTTTCATCTAAAGAACTAAAAAAAAACTAAAAAAGGTAAAAACTAAAAGAACTAAAAAAGAAAAAAATAAATGACGACACTCAAAGAGAAAGCGACCAGGACAAAAGGAATGTTCGATTAGCAATCAACAAAGCACCGGGACACAGGGAGTATAAATGACGACCAGGACATAAGTAAAAAAAAAATTTAACAAAACTAAAAAGAAGGTAAAAACTACAAAAAAACTAAAAAGAAAAAAAAACTAAAAACTACTAAAAAAACTAAAAAATCTAAAAATCTAAATAAACTAAAAAAGAAAAAAAAAGGAAAAAAATAAAGGAGAAAAACAAAACTAAAAAACGAATGTATATACAGACCGGTACACCGGGATACAAATGACGACCGGGACACAGGGAATATAAATGACGACCGGGACACAGGGACACAACTACAACGGGGACACCGGGGGAAACAGGGGGATATAAATGACGACCGGGACAAAAAAACTAAAAAGAAAAAAAAACTAAAAACTAATAAAAAAACTAAAAAATCTAAAAATCTAAATAAGCTAAAAAAGAAAAAAAAAGGAAAAAAATAAAGGAGAAAAACAAAACTAAAAAACGAATGTATATACAGACCGGGACACCGGGATACAAATGACGACCGGGACACAGGGAATATAAATGACGACCGGGACACAGGGACACAACTACAACGGAGACACCGGGGGAAACAGGGGGATGTAAATGACGACCGGGACACCGGGACAGGGAATGGTCGATTAGCAATCACCATCAACAAAGCTCAAGGGCAATCATTAGAATCATGAGGTATAGATCTGAATACAGATTGTTTTCCCATGGACCATTATATGTTGCATGTTCAAGAGTCGGTAAACCTGACAATCTATTTATATGCAAAGACAATGGGACAGCAAAGAATGTTGTATATTCGCAAGTTTTACGTAGTTAAAACCATATATATATATATATATATATATATATATATATATATATATATATATATATATATATATATATATATATATATATATATATATATATATATATATATATATATATATATATATATATATATATATATATCTATATTCACAGGTGGGACATAGGGACACAACTACAATGGCGCGTAACTATTATGGCGTGTAACGACTTACGCGCGCGGGGGGGCTTGGGGGGGCGCGAAGCGCCCCCACCAACTAGGTGTTGGGGTGGCGCGAAGCGCCACCCCAACAGCTAGTATATATATATATATATATATATATATACTAGCTGTTGGGGTGGCGCTATATATATAGGTGGCGCTATAGTATATATATATATATATATATACTAGCTGTTGTATATATATATATATATGTATATATGTATATATATATATATATATATATGCGGGCGAAGCGCCCCCCCCCCAAGCCCCCCCGCGCGCGTAAGTTGTTACGCGCCATATTAGTTACGCACCATTGTAGTTGTGTCCTTGTGTCCCACCTGTGAATATATATATATATATATATATATCTATATATATAAAAATAAGTTGTCTGTCTGTCTGTGGATGGGTCAGGTGACGTCATGTTTGTTCGCATATGACGTCTGAATTATTTCACACTAATACAAAAGAAGAAAAAAACTAAAAAAGGTAAAAACTACAAAAAAAACTAAAAAGAAAAAAAAACTAAAAAAGCTAAAAAACTAAAAAAAAACTAAAAAAAGGTAAAAATCTAATAACTAAAAAAAAACTGAAAAAAATAAAAAAAGGCAAAAACTACAAAAAAAATAAAAACTAATAAAAAAAACTAAAAAAGCTAAAAAACTAAAAAAACTAAGAAAAACTAAAAAAAGGTAAAAAACTAAAAAAAACTTAAAACTAAAAAAGAAAAAAACTAAAAAAAAGGAAAAAACTGAAAAATAAAAGAGAAAAAGAAAACTAAAAAAATATGAATAATCTTTATATATAAAAATAAGTTGTCTGTGTGTGGATCTGTGGATCAGGTGACGTCATGTTTGTTTGCATATGACGTCTGAATTATTTCACACTAATACAAAAGAAGAAAAAAACTAAAAAAGGTAAAAACTACAAAAAAAACTAAAAAGAAAAAAAAACTAAAAAAGCTAAAAAACTAAAAAAAACTAAAAAAAGGTAAAAATCTAATAACTAAAAAAAACTGAAAAAAATAAAAAAAAGGCAAAAACTACAAAAAAAAAATAAAAACTAATAAAAAAAACTAAAAAAGCTAAAAAACTAAAAAAACTAAAAAAAACTAAAAAAAGGTAAAAAACTAAAAAAAACTTAAAACTAAAAAAGAAAAAAACTAAAAAAAAGGAAAAAACTGAAAAATAAAAGAGAAAAAGAAAACTAAAAAAATATGAATAATCTTTATATATAAAAATAAGTTGTCTGTGTGTGGATCTGTGGATCAGGTGACGTCATGTTTGTTCGCATATGACGTCTGAATTATTTCACACTAATACAAAAGAAGAAAAAAACTAAAAAAGGTAAAAACTACAAAAAAAAACTAAAAAGAAAAAAAAACTAAAAAAGCTAAAAAACTAAAAAAAAACTAAAAAAAAGGTAAAAATCTAATAACTAAAAAAAAACTGAAAAAAATAAAAAAAGGCAAAAACTACAAAAAAATAAAAACTAATAAAAAAACTAAAAAAGCTAAAAAACTAAAAAAACTAAAAAAAACTAAAAAAAGGTAAAAAACTAAAAAAAAACTAAAAACTAAAAAAGAAAAAAACTAAAAAAAAGGAAAAAACTGAAAAATAAAAGAGAAAAAGAAAACTAAAAAAATATGAATAAATATATATAAAAATAAGTTGTTTGTGGGTTATGTCTGTCTGTCTGTCTGTCGAGTGACGTCGTGTTTGTCCGCATATGACGTCTGAATTATTTCACACTAATACAAAAGAAGAAAAAAAACTAAAAAAGGTAAAAACTACAAAAAAAACTAAAAAGAAAAAAATCTAAAAAAGCTAAAAAACTAAAAAAAACTAAAAAAAGGTAAAAAACTAAAAACTAAAACAAAACTGAAAAAACTAAAAAAAGGCAAAAACTAAAAAAAAACTAAAAACTAATAAAAAAACTAAAAAAGCTAAAAAACTAAAAAAACTAAAAAAACTAAAAAAAGGTAAAAAACAAAAAAAAACTAAAAACTAAAAAAGAAAAAACTAAAAAAAAGGAAAAAAATGAAAAATAAGAGAAAAAGAAAACTACAAATGACGACCGGGACACAGGGAATATAAATGACGACCGGGACACAGGGACACAACTACAATGGGGACGCCGGGGGGCACAGGGGGATATAAATGACGACCGGGACACCGGGACACAAGGAATATAAATGACGCCCGGGACACTCAAAGAGAAATCACAGACTGGAACACCGGGACACAAATGACGACCGGGACACAGGGAATATAAATGACGACCGGGACACAGGGACATAACTACAAAGGGGACGCCGGGGTGCACAGGGGGATATATAAATGACGATGGCGACTCAGGGAATGGTCGATTAGCAATCACCATCAACAAAGCTCAAGGGCAATCATTAGAATCATGAGGTATAGATCTGAATACGGATTGTTTTCCCATGGACCATTATATGTTGCATGTTCAAGAGTCGGTAAACCTGACAATCTATTTATATGCACAGACAATGGGACAGCAAAGAATGTTGTATATTCGCAAGTTTTACGTAGTTAAAAACATATATATATATATATATATATATATATATATATATATATATATATATATATATATATATATATATATATATATATATATATATATATATATATATATATATATATATATATATATATATATATATATATATATATATATATATATATATATATCTATATTCACAGGTGGGACATAGGGACACAACTACAATGGCGCGTAACTAATATGGCGCGTAACGACTTACGCGCGCGGGGGGGCTTGGGGGGGCGCGAAGTGCCCCCACCAACTAGGTGTTGGGGTGGCGCGAAGCGCCACCCCAACAGCTAGTATATATATATATATATATATATATATATATATATATATATATATATATATATATATATCTATCTATATTCACAGGTGGGACATAGGGACACAACTACAATGGCGCGTAACTAATATGGCGCGTAACGACTTACGCGCGCTGGGGGGCTTGGGGGGGGGGGCGCGAAGCGCCCCCGCCAACTAGGTGTTGGGGTGGCGCGAAGCGCCACCCCAACAGCTAGTATATATATATATATATATATATATATATATATATATATATATATATATATATATATATATATATATCTTCTATATATATAAAAATAAGTTGTCTGTGGATCTATGGATCTGTGGATCTGTGGATCAGGTGACGTCATGTTTCGGCTGACGTCATGAAATTAGTTGCCGTCATTATTGCTTTGAAGGTGACGTCATTCAAGTTATATAAGACATATGTTCGCGTAGAAATCTATTAATGTTTAAGTTTACAATGACTGATGAAGATGCTCAAAGAGTCTATGCCAAAAAACTTGCTGCTGATAGAGAAAGGCAGAAAAGAAAGCGTGCCGAGGAACTACCAGAGCAACGCGAAAGCAGACTTGCTGCTAAAAAAGAAGGTGAAAAAAGAAGGCGTGCCGAGGAATCAAAAGACCAGCAGGGAAACAGGCTTGAGGCTGATAGAGAAAGAAAGAACAGAAAGCATGCCGAGGAACTACCAGAGCAACGCAGAAGCAGACTTGCTGCTAAAAGAGAAAGTGAAAAAAGAAGGCGTGCCGAGGAATCAAAAGACCAGCAGGGAAACAGGCTTGAGGCTGATAGAGAAAGAAAGAACAGAAAGCATGCCGAGGAACTACCAGAGCAACGCAGAAGCAGACTTGCTGCTAAAAGAGAAAGTGAAAAAAGAAGGCGTGCCGAGGAATCAAAAGACCACAGGGAAACAGGCTTGCTGCTGATAGAGAAAGAAAGAACAGAAAGCATGCCGAGGAACTACCAGAGCAACGCAGAAGCAGACTTGCTGCTAAAAGAGAAAGTGAAAAAAGAAGGCGTGCCGAGGAATCAAAAGACCAGCAGGGAAACAGGCTTGCTGCTGATAGAGAAAGTAAGAAAAGAAAGCGTGCCGAGGAATCAGAGCAATCTGAAAGTTATCGCCTGGCATTCAGGTACAACCCAGTCGATTTTTATAGCTCGAGTAGATGTGTTCAAATCGGGACAATGTCTAAAATTTGTCCCTATTGCAAGGCCTTGAAATTCAATGGTGAAACAATGGGAATGTGTTGCGCCTCAGGAAAAGTTAAACTTCCTCTATTGGCTGCACCACCAGAGCCATTGAAGACTTTCCTTACTGGAACTACGTCAGAATCTAAGCGTTTTTTGTCAAAAATCAGACAATACAACTCATGTTTCCAAATGACGTCGTTTGGAGCCCAAATCGAAAATGCAGATCAATTTATGTCTACTTTCAAAGTAAAAGGGCAAATTTATTATAGAGCAGGGTCCCTTCTACCATTCTCAGGCGAGAATCATAAATTTTTACAATTGTTCTTCATCAGTGATAGAAATTCTGAATTGAATGCACGTTGCGAAATTTCTCCCAACGTTGAAAGGACAATCGTTTCCCAATTGCAACATCTTTTCCACGAAAATAATAATTTAGTGCGTCTGTTCAAAACAGCCATCGATTTGATGCCTACTGATACGCATAAAATTGTTATTTCCGCTGACAAAACGCCTCCTGGCCAACATGTGCGTAGATAGACTGGGATACCTGGGATAGACTGTCCAACATGTGCGTAGACTGGGACACCCGGACACAAATCACGACCGGGAATATAAATGACGACCGGGACGCAGGGACACAACTACAACGGGGACGCCGGGGGCACAGGCGGGATATATAATTGACGACTGAGACACGGGGATTGTTTGAATAGAAATTACTGACCGGGACACAAATGACGACCGGGACACTGGGACACAGGGAATATAAATGACGACCGGGACACTCAAAGAGAAAATACAAACTGGGACATCAGGACACAAATGACGACCGGGACACAGGGAATATAAATGCTATTTATATGCACAGACAATGGGACAGCGAAGAATGTTGTATATTCGCATGTTTTACGTAGTTAAAAATATATATTTATATCTATCTCTATTCACAGGTGGGACACAGGGACACAGCTACAATGGCGCGTAACTAATATGGCGCGTAACGACTTAAGCGCGCGGGGGGGGGGGCTTGGGGGGCGCGAAGCGCCCCACCAACTAGGTGTTTGCTACCCTTACAGCTAGTATTTATATATATATATATAAATAAGTTGTTTGTCTGTCTGTCGCCTGACGTCATTATAAGGATTGAGCTGTATGTCGTCATGAAATTAGTTGTCGTCATGTTTGTTATGACGATGCTTAGTATATATCTATCTATCTATCTTCTATATATATAAAAATAAGTTGTCTGTCTGTCTGTGGATCTGTGGATCTGTGGATCAGGTGATGTCATGTTTCGGCTGACGTCATGAAATTAGTTGCCGTCATTTTTGCTTTGAAGGTGACGTCATTCAAGTTATATAATACATTTGTTCGCGTAGAAATCTATTAATGTTTAAGTTTACAATGACTGATGAAGATGCTCAAAGAGTCTATGCCAAAAAACTTGCTGCTGATAGAGAAAGTCAGAAAAGAAAGCGTGCCGAGGAACTACCAGAGCAACTCGAAAGCAGACTTGCTGCTAAAAGAGAAAGTGAAAAAAGAAGGCGTGCCGAGGAATCAAAAGACCAGCAGGGAAACAGGCTTGAGGCTGATAGAGAAAGAAAGAACAGAAAGCATGCCGAGGAACTACCAGAGCAACGCAGAAGCAGTCTTGCTGCTAAAAGAGAAAATGAAAAAAGAAGGCGTACCTAGGAATCAAAAGACCAGCAGGGAAACAGGCTTGAGGCTGATAGAGAAAGAAAGAACAGAAAGCATGCCGAGGAACTACCAGAGCAACGCAGAAGCAGACTTGCTGCTAAAAGAGAATGTGAAAAAAGAAGGCGTGCCGAGGAATTACAAGAACAGCAAGAAATCAGGCTTGCTGCTGAAAGAGAAAGTAAGAAAAGAAAGCGTGCCGAGGAATCACAAGAACAGCAAGAAATTAGGCTTGCTGCTGATAGAGAAAGTAAGAAAAGAAAGCGTGCCGAGGAATTACAAGAACAGCAAGAAATCAGGCTTGCTGCTGATAGAGAAAGTAAGAAAAGAAAGCGTGCCGAGGAATCAGAGCAATCTGAAAGTTATCGCCTGGCATTCAGGTACAACCCAGTCGATGATTATAGCTTGAGTAGATGTGTTCAAATCGGGACAATGTCTAAAATTTGTCCCCATTGCAAGGCCTTGAAATTCATTGGTGAAACAAAGGGAATGTGTTGCGCCTCAGGAAAAGTTAAACTGCCTCTATTGGCTGCACCACCAGAGCCATTGAAGACTTTCCTTACTGGAACTACGTCAGAATCTAAGCGTTTTTTTGTCAAAAATCAGACAATACAACTCATGTTTCCAAATGACGTCGTTTGGAGCCCAAATCGAAAATCCAGATCAATTTATGTCTACTTTCAAAGTAAAAGGGCAAATTTATCATAAAGCAGGGTCCCTTCTACCATTCTCAGGCGAAAATCATAAATTTTTACAATTGTACTTCATCAGTGATAGAAATTCTGAATTGAATGCACGTTGCGAAATTTCTCCCAACGTTGAAAGGACAATCGTTTCCCAATTGCAACATCTTTTCCACGAAAATAATAAGTTAGTGCGTCTGTTCAAAACAGCCATCGATTTGATGCCTACTGATACTCATAAAATTGTTATTTCCGCTGACAAAACGCCTCCTGGCCAACATGTGCGTAGATACAATGCTCCGACTATCGACGAAGTGGCAATCGTTATGGTCGGTGATCAGTTTTTACCTCGAGATATTATTCTACATAAGCGAAACGCTCAGTTGTTAAGAATTGCTGAAACTCATCGATGCTACGATGCCCTACAATATCCTATCATTTTTTGGGATGGAGCCGACGGCTATCACTTTAATATTAAATTGATGAATCCAGCCACTAACAAAGAAATGAATAAGAAATGCAGTGCAATGCATTATTATTCCTATAGACCAATGATTCGGCAGGATGAAGAAAATTATATTTTAAAATGCCGTGAATTGTTTCACCAATTTGTCGTGGATATGTATGCTAAAATTGAATCAGAACGTTTGCTATATATCCGCCTGAATCAGACCAAGCTCCGCTCTGAACAATACATTCATTTGCGAGATGCAGTTATAAATGAAGGTAATACCACAAACGTTGGAAGATTAACAATTTTACCTTCGTCACATGCTGGCAGTCCCCGTCATATGCATGAATATGCTCAAGATGCTATTGCGTATGTTCGTCTCTATGGTCGTCCAGATTTATTTATTACATTTACATGTAATCAATCTTGGGACGAGATACTGCAGCTTTTACTTCAAGGACAATCGGCGGTTCATAGGCATGACATTACGGCACGTGTCTTCCGGCAAAAGTTGAAATCACTGATAAACTACCTTGTAAAACATGAAGTGTTTGGGTCAGTGCGATGCTGGATGTACTCAGTGGAATGGCAAAAACGAGGATTGCCACACGCACATATACTAATCTGGCCACATAAAAAAATTACTTAAAACGAAATTGATGATGTAATTTCCGCTGAAATACCTGATAAAAATGTCGATAAGGGGTTACATGATATTATTGTAAAAAATATGATACATGGACCTTGCGGTGCACTGAACGAAAATTCACCATGCATGGCCAAAGGAAGGTGCACAAAGCAATATCCTCGACTTTTAGTACCCAAAACAATTACTGGCAATGATGGTTACCCACAATATAGAAGAAGATCTACTGAAGATGGCGGTAAAACAGCAATAATAAAGAAGCGTAACGGTACCACCATCGAAGTAGATAACCGTGGGTTGTTCCATATTCCCCATTATTATCAAAAACATTTAATGCACACATAAACGTTGAATACTGTAACTCCGTAAAGGCAATCAAATACATATGTAAATACGTCAACAAAGGCAGTGAGATGGCAGTTTTTGGCTTGCAGCCCGAAATCAAAGATTTCGACAAAATCGTACAATATCAGGCTGGAAGATACATAAGCAGTAATGAAGCTGTTTGGCGAATTCTTTCATTTCCGATACATGAATGTAGTCCAGCTGTTGTTCACTTAGCGGTACATTTACAGAATGGTCAACGTGTTTATTTCACGGAAACCAACGTGCAACAAAGAGTCCTGAATCCACCGGATACAACATTAACAGCTTTTTTTTGCCTTGCAAAAATGATTCTTTTGCAAAAAAACTGCTGTATACTGAAGTGCCTTCGTATTACACGTGGAATACTAAAAATAAAGTATTTGAACGTCAAAAACAGGGTAAGTCAGTCGACGGCCAACCTACCATCTTCAAAGATACCACGATAGGAAGACTCTACACCGTTCACCCCAATCAACATGAATACTTCTTTCTACGCCTGCTTTTGGTGAATGTACCCGGTCCGACGTCCTTTGAGTATTTGAGAACTGTAAACAGTACTATACATGACACTTACGTAGTGCATGCCAAGCTCTGAATTTATTGGAGAAT